>NW_015171523.1:693033-693187 GCF_001447785.1 Gekko japonicus | reverse complement strand
CCCCAGGAGCAGCTGCTGTTGCTGTGCCTTCTCGTGCAGATAAACTGATGGGATTACAGCCTCCACCCAGAAACAGAAAGGCGATGCCAGACCCCCGTCTGGAGAGAGAGGCAAGGGGTTGCGTGGGGTGGAAAAGGGTGTTGTAAAACCTGGA
>NW_015171523.1:692495-692669 GCF_001447785.1 Gekko japonicus | reverse complement strand
TTTCATTTTTACCAGAATCCACAAGGTCCATCCTTATGTTTTACGTTTACAGAGCAAGAATAAGTTCTCGGGATCCTACAACAGTTCAAACATGGCTGATCAGGGTTCATTGGTCTTGAATCCACACTCTTGCCTAAGAAGAGTTATCAGGCCAAGGTCCATCCAGTCTAGCTT
>NW_015171523.1:692190-692347 GCF_001447785.1 Gekko japonicus | reverse complement strand
GGTCCAAAGCACAGTTTCCTGGAAGTAAGCCCAACTGACTAAAAATGGGGACTTGCTTCTGAGTAGACCTGCCTGTGCATCCTGGGAGATCGCAAAGCCGGACGTACCTGCAGAGCTTGTGACATTAGTAGATAGATTTGCATTGGGATGGGGACAG
>NW_015171523.1:691767-692032 GCF_001447785.1 Gekko japonicus | reverse complement strand
TGAAGGGTGTGGATGATCAGGTTAGATGAATATACTTGAGGGGGGGACGACAGTGGGAGGGCTTCTGGTGTCCTGGCCCCACTGCTGGACCTCCTGATGGCCCCTGGTATTTTTGGCCCCTGTACAGAGTGTTGGACTGGAGGGGCCATTGGCCTGATCCAGCATTGGCTTCTCTTATGTTCTTATGTCTGGCGCAAGGGATGCTCTGTATTCTTGGTGCTGGGGGGGGGTACGCCGGTGGGGGGGCTTTTGGTGTCCTGCCCCC
>NW_015171523.1:686407-691489 GCF_001447785.1 Gekko japonicus | reverse complement strand
CACACTTCCGGTGATGTCAGGGGGTGTGCAGTCATCAAGAGGTTCCAGTGATGTCAGGGGGTGTGGCCTTATGACACACTTCCGGTGATGTCAGGGGGTGTGGCCTTATGACACACTTCCGGTGATGTCAGGGGGTGTGGCATATGCTAATGAGTTATGCTAATGAGCTCCGGCAGCTCTTTTTCTACAAAAAGACCCCTGCGCTGATGCATCATATCTTTTAACTTGTCAAACAAACACAGACATATTGTTTTTGGTCATATTGAACTGGATGTTGTGGTAGTGAATGAAAGCACAAATTCCCCATAACATAAGGCTAGCTAGCTCTCCCCCACACCGCAAATGATTAGTTCTCACAATTCTTTTAAGAGGATGTAAGGCTCAGAGGTTAAGACGCTGAGCTGCAGACCAAAAGGTCTGTAGCTCGGCAGTTCAAGATCCTAGTGCCGTGTGATGGAGTGAGCTCCTGTCTCTGGCCCCAGCTCCTACCAACCTAGCAATTCAAAAACTGCAAGTAAATAAACAGGTGCCACTTTGGTGGGAAGGTAACTGTGTTCCATGTGCCTTGGCGTTTAGTCATGCCGGCCACATGAACATGGAGAAGTCTTTGGACAGTGCTGGCTCTTTGGCTTGGAAACGGAGATGAGCACCACCCCCCTAGAGTCGGATTTGACTGGCTTTCGAGCAAGGGAAAACCTTTTACCTAAGGTTGTGATTCATCCTCTAATATGCATCCTTGATTTTCAAACCAAAACTGGACTCCACGTTATCAGAAATTTTCAGATACAATCATCTATCAAATAGTTATTAAAGCAGCCAAGCTATATTACATTCAAGTCCATGCTTCTTTTTCCTATTTTTTTTTCCAGTGCATGCATACTTTTGTGGCTATAAGGCTAAAAAGAGGACATGGTTGTAAAAATGAACAGATTGCCTATGCCAGCAATATGGCCTCTGAAAGTTGCACTGCTTCCCAGCTACTGGGAGCAAAAGGTATGGAAATACGCAGTTCATCATTACAGTAGCTTTACAGCAGTACCACAACATTTCCTTCTTTGTCACTGAATTGCCACTGCTCAATAGTATAGCATGCTTGCTGCCTACTGTGGGATGCCAAAGGAAGCCTAAGGCTAATGGTCTGTAGTTTCATGTAATAGTACTGAACCTGTAAAGGCTGTTGGAATCAGGAATGACTTAAAACAGAGGCATCAAACTCATTTGTTACGAGGGCCAGATCTAACATAAATGTCACTTTGTTGGGCCAGGCCATGTGTGCCATAAAATGTAATGCCAGGTACCAGAGATATAAACTTTATACAGGACACAGGCAAATCAAACCAGCAATATTATTTTTTTATATACTCAAAATACAAACATGCTTAACACTCTCACAGTATTTCCTTCATTTAACTGTGTTTGATAACTGACACCTCTTGCTCTGAATTATTGCATCAAAATCTGGAGTCAACGTCTGTGCTGTAGCAATCCTGAGTATGCGTTTAGGTGTGTATCTGTAAGCTGAGAACGTACTTTTGATTTATTAACATTTAATACAGAAAAAATCTGTTCTCAAACATATGTTGCCCCAATCATAGACAGAATTTTAAAAGCAAAAGCCTTAACTTGGGGGTAATTCAGACCCAAAAACTGGTAAAATTTGATAATGCCAACTTCAAAAAGCTTATCCTTCAGTACAGCATCACACTGCTCCCCCATCTATCTGCAATTTGTGGCATCCTTTCATTGGGGAGCAGTGTGAATGTCCCATTTTGTCGACTGTACTGACTCACTATGTGTAATCCGCCTTGATCACGCCTCCCACCTTAGATAAACTTTTTTCCTGTATAACCCCCCTCCTTCCCTGGAACAAGTTATCCCAAGTGTCCTCTTCCCTCTCTGAAAATACACTTCACCAGTACACTAGATCAGCAACTTTCTCTCTCTCTGCAACCCTTGAAGCATTTCTGTGTGTGAAGCTGGGTTTCCTCCCCACTTATTAGAGAGGTCCACCCCAAAACATATAAAACATAATATAAAGTATTCAAGGAACTAGGGCCCCCACCCTCAACACTTGCTCAATCCACCACAAAAATCATGAACCCTTCACAGATACACCAGCCCTTCACTGATTCAATGACCAGAACTCCTAAATCTGTCCTTTTCTCCCACAACATCTGTGTGATTCATCCACACCAATCAACTCTCCTCCAAATCTCAAATATGCTCCCACTGACAACTCCTTTCCTTACACATCAGTCCAGCTTAGAGACCCGACCTTCCACAAAGACACACATATATTCCATGGTGCTGAGGCTCAAGCATGGGGACTAACAACTAAGAGACACAGGTTAATAAACCCTACTGTGCCATGGAAGTTACTGGGTGACTTAGGGCCAGTCACTCTCTCAGCCTATTGTACCCTGCACAGTTGTTGTGAGAACAAAAACACAGATGGGGAGAACGATACAATTTGGGGAGTAAAGCAAGGTAAAGATGCCTAGAGAATAAAAATTATGCAACAAAATCTCATTAAGTCTTTAAGGTCGCTCAAGACCCCTGTTCTATCTTAGCCTCCAGCTACACCACTGTTCTTGCATGCCGCCAACCCTAACACAAACACTTAGCACCTACCCTCACCCCAACAGGTATAGTTCTTCTCCTCTACCATGGGTTTCTAACCACAACTCCCACCATGCACCCTATTTATTTATTTGTTTATTTATTGGGCTTCTATCCTGCCCTCCCCCCCGGAGCAGGCTCAGGTCGGCTCACAACATTATTACTGATAAAACAGTTTCTCAGTTAAAGTTACAATAAATTAAATCTAAAAACAATACATAAAGTGCTAGCAATGACATACAACATGGTGGGAGTCCACAATCGATTAGCACATGGTCTGGGTCATATCAGCAAGGCACAGGCTATTCAATGATGTTAATGATATTATTGGTGTTTTTAAGATATTGATAGTATTGGTATTGGGGCCAGGGCCTCAGATGGTTGTGGTGGCTCCTTAATCAAATGTCTGGTGGAAGAGCTTGGTTTTACAGGCCCTGTGGAACTGTAAAAGGTCCCACAGGGCCCTGATGTCTTCTGGGAGCTCATTCCACTAGTATGGATCTGCCACCAAGAAGGCCCTGGCCCTTGTTGCTGCAAGCCTGGCTTCTCTAGGGCCTGGGAGGACCAGGTGATTTTGAGTACCCGATAGCAGTGCTTGCTGGGGAACGTATGGGGAAAGTCGGCCCTTTAGGTACATAGGTCCCTGACCATAAAGGGCTTTAAAGGTAAGTACCAGCACCCTGAACCGAATTCAGTATGCTATAGGCAGCCAGTGCAGTGCTTTTAGTGCAGGCTGGATGTGTTCCCGCATAGGGAGACCCAACAACAGCCTGGTCGCCGCATTCTGCACTAGCTGCAGCTTCCGAATTTGGGACAAGGGCAGCCCCATATAGAGGGCATCACAGTAGTTTAGTCTTGAGGTGACCATTGCATGGATCACTGACGACAGTTCATTGCATTCAAGGAAGGGAACCAACTGCCTGATCAGCCAAAGATGGTAAAATGCTGACTTTGCAGTGGCTGCTACCTGGGCCTCCATTATTAGGGAGGCATCCAAGAGCACTCCCAAGCTCCTAACCTCCAGTGCTGGCACCAACGGCACTCCATCAAAGGTCAGGAGTGGGATCCCTACCCCCGGACCGCTCCAACTCAGGCATAGGACCTCCATCTTCATCGGATTCAATTTCAGTCTGCTCAGTATAAGTCATCCAGCCACAGCTTACAATGCCAGATCCAGATCTTCCAAACTGGGGTCTGACTGGCCGCCCAACAACAGAGCTGGGTGTCATCTGCATATTGGTGACACCCTAGCCCATGCCTTTGGGCAATCTTGACAATCTATTGCATGCACTTCAACCCTTCCCTTTCGTGGCTTTCTCTCCAGTCCCTTATACTCCTCCCCCCAGATGCACTCTGGCATTCCCATTCCTATACTTCCCCTAATGCCCATTTCCATCAGCAGCTCCACCCCACCACCTTCACACATAATGATTTTTTCCCTCCCTTCTTCTTCCTTCCCTCCTCCTTAAGGGCTGCTTCTCTGGCATCACAGTGGACAAAGAGCAAGAAAGGAAGGCAGAAGAGAAGAATAAGGTGGCTTCTGCTGCTGAAGCAAAGGGGAGGCCCAGTATGCACACACATTGACTGGGAGGCAACTAACCATCCCCCTCTGACAGGAGGAGAGGAGGTGGTGGCCATACATGTGCAGCCTGGCCCAATGGAGAGAGAGGAATGGAGGATGGACCCTTCAGCCAGCCAACCTGACATGGATCTTTTAGCTGTTCTTGCTGCTACCACCTCCTCTTCCTTGCTCACAGGCTGAACAACAGCCCTGGATGGGCTGGTTCCGGCCTGTGACATGAATATTTGACATCCCTGGCTTAAAATAACGTTAACAAAACAATTTTCTATAGCAATCTCTAAGACTTGTTTTAGACTAAGGTCACATAATCTTAGGGCAAGTCTTCAAACTACCAGTTCCCCAACACTGTTAAACATAGAAGAATGCACCATACTGCAATTAGAGCATGACAAGAAGCCGGACCCGCGATACTCGCGGGGGGAGTATGCCCCACGGCCCCTGGCCTGCAAAGCATGAGGAGGTCCTCACTGAGGAGGAGGAGGCAGCTGCCGCAGGTGAGCTCAGCAGCAGCGGTCGCAAGCCCTGCCCAGGTCCCAGCCACCCACCCAGGCTTCCCCTCTGCCCAGCAGCAATGGCGGCAAGGCCTGTGTGGCTCCCAGCCACCTGTCTGGCCAGGCTTCCCCCCCCCCCCGCCCAGCAGCAACTGCAGCGAGCCCTGCATGGCTCCCAGCCGCCTGCCCGCCAAGGCTCCCCCGGTTCCCTCACAGCTGCCAGCAGCAAGCTCTGCCACAATTCCAAATGGTAAGTCCATTCTCCACGCATGTGCGAGAATGTGGTTTCAGGTTTTTTGGGATTTAAGTATCCCCGTATATTTTTTTAAACATGTCAGATTTTTCTGCACACCTAAGTAATGCCTCAAGTGTGCAGGAATTTCTGTTGAG
>NW_015171523.1:672669-686112 GCF_001447785.1 Gekko japonicus | reverse complement strand
CCAAGCGAATTGTCGCTCGCCCCTCACTGCTCTCCCCACCCCCACCCCCTGGCTCCAAAGTGAGGGTCGAGCGGCTTGCCGCTCGCTCCTCGCTGCTCTTCCCCCCCCTCCGCAGCGGCGGCGGGAGGCCGGCTGCAGAGCATTCTCTGTGCATGCGCAGGGGACGCTCTGTCAGTTTCGGGGGGGTTTAAACATCCCCCCAATATTTTTTACAGGGTTTCAGATTTTTGTGCACACCTGGGGACCGCCCCACGTGTGCACAAAACTCTCCCTCCCCCCCAGGTGCCCCTGGTGCACGGATTTAGGTATCCGCACACCAGGGGGCGACTTGGCTATTAGATATATAGATAAGCAGAGAAAAATAAGCAGAGAAAAACAGAATCCCGGTCTATTTATTAAAAAGGAGTCTGTGGGTCAGAGAAGCAAAATCTTGCATCTTACCAACTGAAGTTTCTGAATTGAGTTTAAGAGCAGCCTCATGTAGAGTGCATCACAGTTGTGGAGGCAACATGGGGGGGATCTTCTGAACCACATGACCTGTTTTTCTCATTACAGCACTGGATACCACATAATTCCCAGACTCCTCAAACAGTCAACTGAACTCCATCAAAAGTAAAGACCTCAATACCTTTAAGACCTCACTGTTAGCAGCTAGCATCTCCTCCACACCATGGCAGGCTGGTTCCTGTTACATTTGTAAATAAGTGTACAGCACATTTGTAATGAAGTGCAGAACACTGTGGTTTCCATGCCAGTACAAACTAATCCTTCTTGCCTTCTTTCCCAAGAAGCCAGGGAATTATGCCTACACATCTTGACTGCTTTACAAATGTAAATGGAGCAGCATGACCAAATCATGCTATTGTAGCTGCTGCTGTTTGGATCCAATCGTAGGCATTTTTAAAAATCAGAATACTGCATAAGTGGGGAAAATAGTAGAACATCATAAAGGAGGACAAGTACCACAGGACTCACAACATGTTATTTCTGAAAAAAATCTAAGGGACTACTGAGGAATTACAAGAGTTGTGGAGTTGTCTCTGCTGTCTCTTCCCAGTAATGTCTAGTTTTAATGCAGTGCTTATTGATTTAGACAAATATCTATATAATTTTATATTTAAATACTCAGAAGGTTTTTCTTACAACAATATAATCAAAATCACCACAACAGCAACCCATAAACACACAATAAGTGATAGCAAACTTGCAACATCCTCACATGTGACATCAACCACTGTCCGTTCCCCTTCCTCTGCGGATAACCTGAATGTGGGGCAAACAAATTTACACCACATAGGTGCATAAAATTAGACATTATTTGGGATAAGAGCAGAAGGCACATGAACTAGCCATGACTCCATCTCTTTTATAACATAAATTGTGCAGACAATTGTTATTTTAGATTTCATGCCCCTTTGTCACTGTCATTTCTCACTAGCCAAAGCTACAAACTACTTAAGAACAAATTTTAAGTTGCATCCTCACAGGAGAAGCTGTTCAGAGTTTGGCTTGTGCCTCATGGATATTAGGACAAAGAAAAAGTAAACAAACAAACAATGGCCTGCAGCACTATGATGGCAAGAGATGGATGCCTACTCCATAGAACACTGAAACATGATGATGCCGATGTTTCCCTAGAGAAACAGGTATAAAGCATATTCCCTAGATATCTATGTTTGAATTAATGTTCATTCTGGATTAGTATTAAGTCTGCCTCAACTTTGTCATTTGTTTCCTGATTTTTGTGCAAATTTCAGACCCATATATCAGAACACATTTTGAACTTTGGTTCCAATGTTTCACTTGTTTAACAGAAAGACCTAGCATCTGGTGCCCTGTGTGGGAGGCCAGGCTTCTTGGCCTCACCAGCCTCTCCTAGCAGGCCTCCTGGCAAGCTAACCTATCAGTTCTGCCCACTTCATGAGAAACAGCAGGGGGCAAGATTACAATGGCAGCAGGTAGAGTGGGTGTCTGAGTGCATGTATGAGTGAAACTCTTCCAGAATTCAGTACTCAACAGCACAAAGCACATGGAGAAGCAAGACCAGAAATATGTGTCACATGGTGCTTTTGGATTGACTAGAACCACTCTTCAGTTAAAGAGAGCATACACTCACATTACATGCAAACTGGTACTACCCAGGTCAAAAGAATAAGAGTCTTGCTTCTATTTAATCTAACCTTGCCAGCTTACTTGTGCAAAGTAACAGTGTAGTTCAAAGTCCTCTATTTGCACAAGGTATATAAGAGACTGTGCCCACCTCCAAAACACTACCATTTCCCTTTACATTTAGTGAAACTAGTGATAAAGAACTGGCCCTCTTCAATCATCCCATTAAAACTGTCCTACCTTTTAAAAATAGGCATATCAGGGTGTCACAAAAAAGATACTATGAATGCAAGTACACATATTAAATCAAAGTGCCTGACAGCTGTTCACTAATTCTTTATTACATGGTAGTGTAATTAAGTCATGGGAACCTATTGTGATGCTGGAGAATGTTTGTACACTTATGTTGGGAAGTCGAACCAAGATGTGGTTATTATGATACAATTTTGCAGAGAAACAATATGTGAGACAAAATTACAGATGTCCCGGTCATCTTCCCTGCCTCTGAAATGGTAACTCTTTGTGTGTGCACACAAAAGCTTATACCTTGAATAAAACATTGTTGGTCTTAAAGGTGCCACTGGACTCAAACTACTACTACTACTACTACTCCTCCTCCATATTTACACTTGCCCTAGTTATATAAATCTATACTCTAAATCCTTTATAACCTTTATACTTTTACCCTCCCCCCCACACACATAATGACACAGCGTATGTGTGTGAGGGTTCCCCCCCCTTAAATATCAAAATTGCAGAGTATAGTCTTCTTTGCTGATGAGAGAAATCTAAGAACATAGGATCAGGTTCTAAAACAATATTTAATAAGGAATTCCAATATTTTTAACCACATCTGTGGTTAACAGCTTTATTATCTATATACCAACTTATAGCTCTTTACATGTCTTACCTAATGTCTTATTCCAATTTTAGCTGTATTTGTTGCTCAGTTATTTAGGCATCTTGACTCTAATTAGCTCTTTCTGGCAACTAACCCCTCTACCTATATGCAACCTTTGAGGAAATTGACTTCCGGTTTTGGCGCTTGCCATGGCGGTTGCTTTCTCCCAGACCTCCAGGAGACGATCGCCAGAACCTGTGGCAAGGAGGGGGTGCGATCATCCGCATCCCCCACAGAGCCCTTGTGATGGGCTCCAAGCCATGGGGCGCTAGAAGGCTTCCCCTCTGGCAATCCTGCCGGTGTGTGTGTGGGGGGGTTAATTCATGCCCTGACAGTCCTGCTACGGAGTTTCCTGATGAAACTAGAAGCGCACACCGGATCAAACGCTGGGTGATCAAGCGATTTGGTACTTAAAGCAAATTAGAAACTGTGTTGCTATTGAACTGTGAGTTAAGGTAAAGCAAGAACATAAAAAAAGCCAAAAGCCACCCCGCAGGAGGCAAGGGGAAGAGGGGACTCTCCCCCCAAAAGACAAACATAAGCGAACTTTACTGTTTAAGTGGGGGGACGGGCTTGTGAAGTGAAAAAGACTGAAATAAAGGATTTTTATGAACTTACCAAGTGCTAGCCCAGCAAGTGTTGTGCCCAGACAGGACACAACTTCAGACCTGCAAAGGATATTAAATGAAGCACTACGCCCTCTACTGGTACAGGTGATGGCAATAAATCGAAAACTAGACACACAGCAAGCCCAAATTAATGAGACTGTCAAAAAGATAGATCAAACTGAGCAGGA
This sequence comes from Gekko japonicus, assembly GCF_001447785.1. Lineage (NCBI taxonomy): Eukaryota > Metazoa > Chordata > Lepidosauria > Squamata > Gekkonidae > Gekko > Gekko japonicus. The sequence continues at coordinate 682,306 of NW_015171523.1, read as the reverse complement.
GCTTAAAGAAGTTGATACCAATGCCAAAAAGCTACAAAAACAAATGCAGGCAATGGAGAAGAAGCGTCAAATAGATGAGTCTCAACTACTTCAGTTGCAAATGGAAAGGGCAAGCTATGCCCTAAGATTCCAGGGGATCCCTGAGGAAAAAGGGGAGAATCTCATACAGATAATGTGTGAAGCCTTGGGGCAAATGGCAGATATTAAAGCGGAGACTTTGCAAAGCGATATTGATACGGTCTTTAGATCGTATACAGAATTAATAAGGAAAAATAATCTGCCGGGAGAAGTGATGGTGAGATTCTCCAGAAGAAGCGTGAGAGATCAAATTCTAAAAGCGGCTAATGGAGTTACCCTGAAGACATAAAGGTCTTAAAAGATATTCCATTTGAAATAAGGAGGAAAAGACGCAAATATAAAGACTGGGTCTTATTTCTACAAAAGAAACAAATTGCCTACAGATGGATTTTGCCTGAATGAGTCATCTTGAAATTCATCAATGGAAAAGAGAAAATTGACACTGTGGAAAAGGCAAGAGAATTCTTGCATCTTCATAGCTGTCCAGCAGATGTGGAAGAAGAAGAAGAAGAAGAAAAAGACAGTTCCAAGGAGGGTGGCGGAGATGGAGCGGAGTCATCTTTTGGTGAAGAATCAGACTCAAATTTGGGGGCTGTGGCCCCAAAAACAGGCTACAAATTGAGGACAAAGGATAAAAAATGAGTTGTTATCAACATTCTGAAGTTCTAAAAAATGTTTAAACTATGTTTCTTAAGCTCTTTATGAAGTCATAGTAGACGATTTTATTTAGACTTGAAGTTTAATAGAAGGATGAACATCTTCAATGGTTTTACATGAGAACTTAGTTATACAAACATGTAATCTTTTAAAAGCTGTTTGTATGGCACCCACTCTTGGGTTTTTAGAGGTTTCTTTTCTTTATCCCATAGTTTGTAGACCCTTCCACATTTTTTCTTGTAGTGTTTAGTTATAGAAAATGCAATTAAAAAATCCCCTTCAGGGGGCAAAAAAACCACAACATTTGAGGAAATCTGTTTATATGAATATGAAGGGGTGTACATGGGTCCATGGGGTTGAAAAGAGTCAGACGTGACTGTGCGACTGAACACCACCACCACATACTAAGACTCTCAGTTCTGACTTGTACACAGAACTGATTTTTTTTTTGTCTTGTAGGTGTCGTTCCCACATCTGTTTGTTAACTCTTGTATTTGTATGCTAATTTACTACCATCCAAAGATCCTTCTTACATCCAATTTCAGCTATAATCACCCAGTACTTATGCATCTTAATGCTAAATGGTCCTCCCTGACAACAACCCCCACCCCACCCCCTATAAGTAATGGTTGAAGAGATTCTTTCCACCCTATCTGATGAAGTGTGCTCGAACTCAAACTTTGTTCTGCTGCTTCAGACCAACACGGCTACCCCACCCAAATACCTTTCTTCAAAATTATTGTTAATGTTTCATAGAAGAGAAATAAGAATATGAAGACTAAAATTATTTTAAATGCAGAAACAAAGGTTTTTATATTCCATTGCAGAGCTATGATATTAGTTTTGCAAAATGGAATCCAGAATTTCTGGAAAGAAGAAAAACTTTATGCTGTTTCAACAGACATACACTTTTTTCAATTACACAATTTTTCGGCATTACCTCATCACTTCAGCAAGTATTTACAAGTAAAACATTCAAATAACACTATTATGCTGTTTCAAACCAATATATTTATTAGAACTTTAATACAAATTTTAAGCTATGTGTTAAAACTGCAAAATGTTTTCACATCTTGGCACTGTCGCCAGCCAGATTTCTAAGAATCCTGTGGAATAATTTTTAACTTCTAATTTTAAAAAGAAAATACTAATATGTTCTAAGTAAAAGGAAGCTTATAGCAGGATATTCATAACTTCCTAACAAGCCTACCATAGATGGCCACAGCCAATTTAACTCTGTCCTGCTGATTCACTTTAGCTGTCCATCTACTTAGATGGAATGTAATTAGTTGGTATCAAAAATGACACAGCTTGAGCTATGGGTAAAATTTATGAGCATAAAAAGAGAAGCTCAATCAGCATGGGACAGTCTAATTTCAATTCAGAAAATATTAAGCTCAGTATTTTGTACCAAGTTAGCTATCTGCTAATTAATGTCTTACTTAAAAGGTATCCTTTTCTCAAAATAGGAATAAAGTATTCTCCTAAATTGTCTGTAATAAACTATTTTAAATTCTTGCCATATAAATCATGTAATAATTAATTTAGAACATCATTCTCAGCAGACAATTCATCTACAAAATGCTGTATTAAAATAGTATTAGTGTTCTGTCTTCACTTCTTAAATACAAAAATAGATGGAACAAACTATATATAATGTTACAAGGATACAGAGTACTCTACCAAGTATAATGCTTTAGGGGAAAATGAAAATTTTGTAATGATCTCATTCTTAATGTTTGAAACAAATGGCTCAACAATACTTCTACAATGAAGAAACATCTATGTCTTCTTCAAGAACTGGTCATATCTACAAAGCATGATATTGTATATTGTCTCACTTGAATAATCTTATTTGACTCATAGTTCGCAAGAGACAAAAGCAAGAAAATCATTTTGGCTTTATTTGTTGTTAAGGAAAAGGTAAAGGTTTCCCTTACCCGAAAGCCAGTCAAATCTGACTCTAGGTTTGTGGTGCTAATCTCCATTTCAAAGCCGAAGAGTCAGTACTGTCCAAAGATGTTTCCGTGGCCATGTAGCCAGCATAACTAAACGGCAAGGTGCACGAAATGCTGTTACCTTCCCACCAAACCGGTACCTATTTATCTACTTGCAATTTCTTGCTTTCAAACTTCTAGGTTGGCAGGAGCAGGGGCCAGAGATGGGAGCTCACTCCGTCATGCGGCGCTCGGGTCTCGAACTGCTGAACTACCGACCTTCCAGTCTGCAGTTCAGTTACTTTATTTTAATGTATTTTTATATATCCTTTGTATTTATTCTTGCTATTTTATTGTTGTAGTCAGTATGTTTTCTAACGTCAGTGTTATTTTGTTGATTTAGTGGCTTGATGCGGTAATAAACTATACAATACAATACATTTTGGCTTTATATTTTTACATTTATATACCTATTTAATCCAAAAGGCTAACACTGGGATTCATAAGCATAGGCATTGTTATAAATGAAATAAAGTAAAGATTTCTGCTCAGATACTCTTTAAAAAAGGACAATGAAAGAAGTTGCTTGAGATCAATTATTAAAGGCCTGATTGTAAGACCAAAATAAAAGGAAACTAAAATGAGGAACTTGACATTTGACTCTGATAAACAAGTCTGTTGCAGAGATGATGGCCCAAGACAGGCCGGATGAAATGGGACATCTTGCGGTCTGAAAGTCCAGATTTGCGAGAAGACAAGTCCATTCTTTACAAAAAAGACCATCCCTTTACGAGAATATCTGTGTCTCAAGATACTTGTGGTGGGCGTTGAGAGTGGGTTATGGAATAAGGCTAGAAAATAGGAACTAAACTCTAGGGCCAGCTAAGAGAGGAAAAAGTTCAACTGTTAGCTAGCAATTGGCAAAACACAACAAGGGCTTGCCATAGCTTTAATGTGACACTGGGAAAAGTACCTGAAGATTTTACCTAGCAAAGAAATCAATATGCTTGAACAATGTATTTAATAACTAGCACATATATACTGCTTTGACTTGTTTGTTCTTGCTAACCCAGGCTGGAGAAAAATAGAGAAGTAGGCTGGGCAGCTTACGATGATTGTGAAAAGTAATGAACACATACTCGAAGGGAGAGAACATCTCGTGGTTTGAAATTCCTGTTGACCCAACGGACCAGGGGGGGCTCGACCCGAGTGACTCAAGATTGAACTTTGTGGGGAGTAATTATGCCCTTTTTGGGAAAGTAGGGGCTTTTTGTCTTAATAAAAAGCAGAAGTGAAGTAATTAGGCGACCGGGAATTATTATGTAACTTCTTGTCACCAGCTCTGGTGGCCGGAAGAGGGCATTTTTTTTATTTTCCAAACCACGCCAGGACAGAATAAATATCAAGTCCCAGACCTCATTCAGTTGTGTTCTCCCAGTGCTCATTGGGCGATGGGAGACACCCGGTCTGCAGGCTGTAACCAAATAAAATCTGTTTCACTGAAGGAAAGTCTGTCTCCAGAAATTACTTATTGGTAAGAGAGAATTTCATTTACGACAGGCATGATGAGTTTCTTAGACTTTATTTTATTTTACAGGTGATTTTATTTTACAGATACTCCCAAGCATTTTAAAAAATAGGGTGGCATTTATTGAAAATAATTATCTTCTTTCAGTTGCATTAGTTCTCTAACAATACCAGCTAGTATTAAAAATTCAAAAAGATGTATTATATTTTAAACTAGCCTGCTACCCGTGCTTTGCTACGGTATTTAAGTTCCATAAATCCAGTTATAATACTGATGATGTGAAATTTGAAATGTGACATTTGTTGTAAAAATTCTAACAGAGAAGATTGTAGTGTAAGAAATGAAGTGAGACATACGTACATTTTTTCTTTCTACTGAAGGACCTCTCTCTAGACCACATTGGTGGTTCTGCCCTCAGATGCAGGATCACTAGGCTGCTTGATGAGCTCACTCTGGAGCAGGCAACATAGAACTGTCCATTTAAGAAGCAGTTGTCTGTTAAGTTAACTCCTGCTACCTTCCACGAAAGTGATGGCCTCTCTACTTGTGCTCCTGGATTGTTTTGCTCGTATGGAGACTGTGTTGTTCTGAGCACCTCAGGGTGATCTTGCTGGTACTTGGCCTGTGCAGCTCAGTGGACTGCAGGAGTACTATGTGCAAATGTCTTTGCTGCATTCCTAAATTGCCTCCTCCTTATAGCATTGGTGTATCTCGCTTGACGTTTGCCAGGAGCTTCCTTGGGAGCAGTAAGAGGTGAGAAGTGTGAGGGGGAGTTGGCGTGAGGGAGTGGTGATGTGGTGGACATTTCTTCAGGTTCATGAGGGAGGCACGCATTGAAATGGCTCCTAGACATGTCTTTTACTATCTCCCCATAAACATTAATACCCTGGCCCTGCTCCTACACCTGACAGACACCGGCCTGTCTGGTGTTAGGAGGGATTGTATTTAAAGGCATCGGGGAGGCTGGGCCAGCAGCAGTGCTAAGGCAATGCTGCTGAGCAAACCTCCCCGGTGGCTGTAAGCATCCCACCTCCTCTCCTACACCTGACACGCAGCTGCCTGTCCAGTGTAGGACGGGGAGGAGGAGGAGGAGTATTGGATGCCACTGTGGAGGCAGGGCTGGCAGGATCACTAAGGCGTTACTGCTGGGGCAGGCTTCCTCACGGCTTTAAGCACCCTGCAACCACTGCTGCACCTGACAGACAACTGCCTGTTAGGTGTAGGAGGTGGTGGAGTGTGTTGAATGACACCCCACCTCCTCTCCTACACCTGACACGCAGCTGCCTGTCCAGTGTAGGAGGGGGAGTATTAGAAGCCACTGTGGAGGTGGGGCTGCACCTGACAGACAACCGCCTGTTAGGTGTAGGAGGTGGTGGAGTGTGTTGAATGACCCCCCCCCTCCTCTCCTACGCCTGTCCAGTGTAGGAGGGGGAGTATTAGAAGCCACTGTGGAGGTGGGGCTGCACCTGACAGACAACCGCCTGTTAGGTGTAGGAGGTGGTGGAGTGTGTTGAATGACCCCCCCCCTCCTCTCCTACGCCTGTCCAGTGTAGGAGGGGGAGTATTAGAAGCCACTGTGGAGGTGGGGCTGCACCTGACAGACAACCGCCTGTTAGGTGTAGGAGGTGGTGGAGTGTGTTGAATGACCCCCCCCCTCCTCTCCTACGCCTGTCCAGTGTAGGAGGGGGAGTATTAGAAGCCACTGTGGAGGTGGGGCTGCACCTGACAGACAACCGCCTGTTAGGTGTAGGAGGTGGTGGAGTGTGTTGAATGACCCCCCCCCTCCTCTCCTACGCCTGTCCAGTGTAGGAGGGGGAGTATTAGAAGCCACTGTGGAGGTGGGGCTGCACCTGACAGACAACCGCCTGTTACGTGTAGGAGGTGGGGGGAGTGTGTTGGAAGCCATCAGAGAGGCTGGGGCAGCAGCATTACTGAACCTCACAGGTGCTTGTTGGACACTCTTGATTTCCTGAACTGTCATTAGCTGTCTGCAGTCCCCTATAACTGTTGGTTCCCCCCCCCTCAGAACTCTGAGATCTGTAACTGACCAATGAGAGTGGGGGGTGCAGGGAGAGAGCTGCCTGGCAGCCGCATAGGAATCAATGAGGGGAGCACATTTCCCCCCTTTTGACCCACTTAGGGATCAAATTTCTGAAAATCCCTTCTTAGCGAGCACCTACGCCATGGTAGGAGCGCTCTCCCCGAATTTGGTATCTCTAGGTCCAGCGGTTTGGCCTGGGCGTTGATTTTATGGTAAGGGGACTTTCTTTTATATAGATAGATATGAAAAGGTTTTTAGTTTGTTTTTCATTATAATCTCACCTTCCATCTCTTTAAAATAAAAGTTTTCATAAAACCTTATATTATCTAGTAAAGAAGAAGATGATGATAGAAAGGACAAAGAAGCTGGATGAAAGCTCTGTGGGAATCAAACCCACATCATAATTTTTGTCTGCTAACATAAGTAGCAGTCATGAATCTTAAATGAAAGCAATTATCATAACTGGGAACTTTTCCAGTGAGGCAAACATCCCCCCCCCCTAAATTTAGTCATTAAGAAAAAAGTTTATTATTCATATATAGGGATAAACAGGCCTACTGATATGGTTGTCTGCTCTCAACTAACCAATTCTCAGAAGAAATAAATCTGAAAACATGTGGGACCCAACTAGGGCTGCCAATTCCAGCTTGGGAAATACCTGAAGATTTGGGAACAGTACCTCAGAAGGCTGGAGTTCCAGAAGAAGTGAGACCTCAGAACGGAAGTGATGCCACACAGAATCCACTCTATGAAGCTGTCATTTTCACCTGGCAAACTGATGCCTGTAGTCTGGAGATCAGTTTTTATTCTAGGAGAACTCCACGTCTCATCAGGTAAACTCAGGTCCAGCCCAAGGACCACACACTCAGGGATCAGTCCACAGAGGCCAAATAGTTGACACTAGATGATTAAAGTAATGGAGCTGGGGAGACTGGATCAAAGGCAGAGCCAATGAAAATACTCCAGTTATCTAGGTTACACAAGGTCCCACAGCCACCCTATAGTAACACAAGACAACTCAGACAAATCTACTACACTCCTTGTTCCCATTCTGGCATAAGCAGAAAGCAAGAACTAAAAGTCACATAACTCAAGCAGATGACATACTGTAGCTATCATGTTTAAATCCACATGTATGTATTAAAATACGTTCTGGAAAGCAATTCATTCATTTTACAGGATGGCGAAGGTGAGACACTCTAGATATTTTCCGAGAATTCAAAACCATGCAGCGTAAATCTCTCAAGAAACTGAATCATGCTACAGGGCAATCATTTAATCCATTACAGACTATTTAAAATCTATGCAAATCATATGATGGTTCCAGAAAATGAGACAAACCACATAGTAGTCAAAACCACAGCAAAGAAAACTCAAGAACTATGGAAAACTCAAAATCTCTTCCTCTCTCACATTCACACATACACACAAAGTCCTTTTCCACTTTCCCTCTACTATTAATCTTCTGACTCTTCCATTCTAGCAGTTTACATTGGCACTCTGATTTGCAGGGCAGGCAGGCTGCTTATGTTGTCAAAAAGCTCTGAATAGGGTTTCCTCAAAAGCTCCGAATAGGGTGCCCCCACCAGGTCTCCCTCACTCTGGCTACTCTTGCAGCAGGAGAAATTGGGTGGAGGGGTTACATTGCAGATGTGACTGGAGTTCTCTCTGAATTCAACTGATCTCCAGAATAGAGATCTGTTCCCCTGGAGAAAATGACAGCTTCAGAATGTGGACTCTTCGGGGAATTTCACATTACCCAGTTTCTCCCGGTTTCAAGCCGGTATTCTTCCGTTTTGAGGTGAACCGATACAGGGGTGCCATTTCACACATGGCTTGCCCCTACCGGAAACCAGCCAATTCAGAAGCGGTTTGGCATTTCAGACATGCACCGCTTTGTTTTCCCGCCGTTTTCTTCCAGTTCTTTTTTTTTAAAAAAAACCGTTCGATTTATAGCGCTATAGCAGTATAAAAAACACTCCATGCATTCCAATGGAATTGATATAGTGCTATTCCGTTATAGTGTTATAGCGCTATAGCGTTATAGCGCTATAAAGCGAATGTTCAAAAAAAAAAACAGCCGGAGATCACCCGCGCGGGCGAAAAAAGGCGGGAAAAAAGCATATCCGAACCGGGAGAGGGAACTGGAGACTACTCAGAAGCAGTTGACAGGTGAAACGCTTCAGTCCCGGTTCCTAAACGGGACTGAAGCTTTTGTGTGTGAAATGGCAGTTACATTCCGGTAGGGAACCGATTCTCAAACGGGTTCTGTCTGAAATGACAGACCAGAACCCGTTTGAGAACCGGTTCCCTACCGGGAGATATCACCTGTCTGAAATTCCCCAGTGGCATCACATCTCTGCTGAATTCCCTCACCTCCTTAAACTTCATCCTACCCAGGCCACTCCACCCCAAAATCTCCTGAAACTTTCCAACCCAGAGTTGGCAACCAAGGATTGCCAAGCACAGTCTTGACAAACCTATTTCCTATGCAGCTGCAAACTTAGGCCCATTCTGCATCTAGCATTCACTCTGTTGTTTTACCAAACCCACACTAGAACAGAAAAAGATGTGGCTCAAAACCACCTTCAAATATCCCGGGCCAATGCCGTACTGACTGCAGAGTCACCCCTGAACGGCCATAAAACGGCCATAAATCTATGCAAACAGTACCATTAAACCAAGAGATCAAAGGAAGTGAAACCAGCATGCAGTGTGGAGGCTACCATAAAATTCAACAATCAGCGTTTGCATATGGAAGCTGATTGGACTTCACTCCATTCCGCACCTCAAACTCCCCCCCACCCCAATTTGCATATGTGACCTGGTGTATTCTGAGGTAAAATATATCCTCACCCACAACACATCACTTCCCCTTCAAAAGAAACAAACCCAATAACACAACCATGCCACACCACAAAAAAGACAGACCACACCACAAGCAAAATACCACAAGGCAAAAAATGATAGGAAAAGGTGCCAGCAGTCACTACTGCCACAGAGATGTACCTGAGAGTGCTTTGGAGGATGGTGTGCAGGTCTCAGGTTCATGTTATAAAAGCTGCCTGGAGGATTATGGACCATTCACAGACCTTCTACCTTAACATACCTCACAGGGTTGTTGTGCGGATCATACGGGGGAGAGGAGAATGATGTCAACTGCTTTGGTTCCCACTGTACAGAAAGACTGCCCTTTCTCTAGGCAGAGGCTGCGGGGGGGAGGGGGGGAGATGTAAACCTGAAGATAGACAGGCAGATAAAAGTAGGCTGATGATTTTCTGGAAAGGACATAGGATTTCCAGCTCCAGGTTGGAAACTTCCAGGATATTTTAGCCTGCTGAGGGTGAGGTCTGAGCAGGAGGAAGAGGGGGACCTCAGACAGATACAATGCCATAG
>NW_015171523.1:650272-672388 GCF_001447785.1 Gekko japonicus | reverse complement strand
GAACTTTGCCTAGGAAGAGGCTGCTGAGAGAGGAGGAGATAAAGTTGCCAACTTTAGGTATGGAAATTCCTGGAGATTTCAGGGGTGGAGCCTGGACAGGCTGAGGTTTGTGGAGGGTTAGGACCTCAGACAGGTACAGTGCCATAGACTCCACCCTCCAAACCAGCCATTTCCTCTTGGGGAACATTGTAGCCAATCTCCAGGTGAGGGCTGGAGATCACTCAGAATTACAACTGCTCTCCAGGAGGGAGGGGGAGGAGATGGAAAACTGAAGTCAGATGAGCAGATAGGTAGGTTGATGGTTTTCTGGGAAGGAGATAGGGTTGCCAACCCCAGGCTGGGAAATTCCTGGACATTTGAGGGGTGGAGCCTAGAGAGGGTGGGGTTTGAGGAGGGGTGGGACCTCAGACCGGTACAATGCCATGGACTCCACCCTCCAAACCAGCCATTTCCTCCTGGGGAACCACTATTGCCAATCTCTAGGGGAGGGCTGGAGATCACTCAGAATTACAACTGCTCTTCAGATGGCAGAGATCAGTTCCCCTGAAGAAAATGGTGGACTCTGTGTCATTATACCCTGCTGAGGTCACCACAGCAAATTGACGCTGAGTGCCAAAGACCAAGGCACACACCCAGAGCCTCTTTCTAGAGCTCGTTGTATGTATTTCTAGTAATATATATATATATATATATTACTAGAAATATATATATTAAAAGGCAGACAGCTGCTTCCAAAGGTCTTCCAAATCTAGAGTAACTTTTAAAGCATGCAAAGTATTGCAACAAAAAGATAATTTTGAGAAATCCTGGTTTATGAGACAAGGTATGGGTATATAAGTTCCATTTGCTGTCCTTTGGATTTATTCTGTTTCTATGTGTGTCTAACAAACAAGAAAGCATGTCTAAATTTCTCTGAAATGTGAGTGGCAACACAATTGTAATTATTTTTAGAAATCATACTCTGTCTATGGTTTGGAGTAATCCTCTGGCAGCTTTGGAACTCAAATCTATTTCTTTACCAAATTGTTTTCCTGCACTGGGTGTGAACTGAAGTTTGCTATAATAAGATTGCTCATGAATGTCAGGCTGCTGCCATTGATCTTTTTTATAATAGAAAAAAAGAACACTGAGACATTTATTCTTGTGTGTGAAAAACACATGTAAAGAATAACACATTATTTTTAAAAAATGTATACAAAAAGTGAAGCGGATCAAAATTCTCAAAAAAGAAAAAAAAATCAAAAACAATTGTATATCTTTAGAAGTTACAACAAAAACTATCCAGGGCTTCAAAAGCCCAAAATGAAGCATCACAGTTCATCCTTGACTCATGTACATGTGAGAAAAAGTTAAAGTTATTGCTTTTTCTAAGAGATGAAGCTATGGAAATGATACCATATGTTCAGATTTGCCAGTTTTCATGTGATTTGTACCTGGGTATTTTCCACTGCTCTGCATAGTCTGCATACTTTGTTATATTACATGTCCTGTCTGCATACTTTGTTATATTACATGTCCTGTCTAAATCAGAGCTTCATTTCCAAATCCTAAGAAAAATCTTGCCACATTCATCTCAGCTACTGTTCCACGCATCATCTTCAGTTAGCAGAGATTTCTGAAATTTCCAGTTCTGTACATATTTTCTGCACTACAGACATTTCACTCATTTCTTCATGGGAGGGATATGTTAACCCCCCTACTTTCTGAAGTAAAGTAGTAGTCTGTAGGACTCATTGTTTTATTTGTACTGAGCAGCTTTTAAAAGAAATAACCACAGGGCACAACATAAGAAAACATCATGTATAAACCAGGACAACGATAATACACACCAAAACAGAAACAAATGTAATGGACTGCAAACAGAGATTCTGACCAACTATAAATTAAAACAGACAATTTCATTCCTGGCTCTTTAAAGCAGAATTTTTGCTTGCATTATAAATGGAATTGCCAACTGACCAGCTTTACATAGGCCTAACGCTTTTTAGGTTGTTTTGCAGTTGGCTGTAGAACCACCAGGTTTTCCTGTAAAATTAGCACAACCTAGAGATACTGTTGTTTATTTCTCAAGTGTGGAGAGATCTGTGGATACCTAAATCTGCACATCGGGACCATGCAGAGGGAAAGATTTTTCTCCAAACTTGGGGAAACCATAGGTTTGCAGAAAAATCTGATATTTGTAAAAAAATTACGTAGGGAGGAGGTTAAATCCACCAAAACAATGCCATTGTCTGTACATGTCCAAACAATGGACTTCCCTCCTCTTTTCCACAGCAGTGGCCTCCACGAGCTGCTCTGAGCCTGCCCTCAGCAGTGGCAGCAACCTCCTAGAGCTGCTCCAGGTCCACCTTTGGGAGTGATGGCAGCCCACTAGAGCCAGGCCCAGGCTCAGTGGCAGCAGCATACAAGAGAGCTTCACTGGGCATGTGAAAGCTGCACTGGGCCTGGGCACACTGGTGGTGGCCTGTGAGAATCACTTCAGGACCAGACACAGTAGTGTTGGAGCAGGGGAGCCAAGCTGTGCCTGGGGTCCCTTCTTCAGACCCTGCCATAGCATGAGGAGGAGGGGTGCTGTGGGTCAGCCAGGGTTCAGCGATAGCGAGGATTCCACAGGAGAAGAGGAGCCCTGTGCAGCCAGTCCTCAGTCAACAGAAGCTGACCAGCAAGAAAATGAGCTGCAGGCTAGTTAGGATTCAGAATAGAAGAAAAAAGGATGGGAACAAAAACTTAATCCAAAAAGATGAATTAAGAACTAGAAAGGTTGATTGGATACAAATTAGGAGGCCCTTCAGTAATTTCAATAAGTATAAAACATCAATATGTAAATCATACAAATTATACAAAAATACATGTATTTATTACAAACAGCTGTAGGCCCAAATGTAACCTCGATATGAATTAAAATCCTACAATATTCACAATAAGGACCTTCTGTAACCCTAAAGCAGATGTTCCATACTATTACATTACACTGGCACCATGTTGCTGTTTTTAAATTGATTGTCCTGGACCAAAAGAAACACTATTTGGGTTTACACAACCGAAACACTATTTGGGTTTACACATACCTGATTTGGACACAAAGTGATACCATATGAGACCTATATAATACATCCTTGCCTTGAGTCACTGATAATTATCAGAACATAATTTTCATCTGGTCCTATATTGATTATTGTTGTTATTGTTATAATTTACCCTATGTGTAACGTTTATGCTTGACCAATGAAGAAGGCCAGTAGACCAAAATGCATCTGTTTTAGGGTTGCCCCCCCCTTCTGTTACAGTAGAAAAAACAGTATTCAAGCCTTGGTGTCTGTTAGGAAAAAGCAGGTGATGGAGAGGAACCCTTTCTAGGTCTGTTCTGGCCTTTGAGAGCAGACTCATGGGGAAAGACCTGGCAGCAGCCTTTTGTTTGGAGCCCTGACTGGAAGCTCTGAAGTTTGCAGAAATCCCAACGAAACCATATAGAAGATCCAGGTTTGCTTACAAAGAGATGTTAATAAATCATTAAGCTTACGGCAATAGCCAGCTAACTTCAATCCACTGGGCCTTGAACATACACAGTGAAGCCAGCCAAAATCTATGAGATACATAGCTAAAACTAAACATCTTATACCGTAATTGTCAGCTACCAGTCAAGAATATTGTTATCAAAGCCACATCCTAGACACTGAGACATCTTGCTCCTGGTACTCAGTGGCAAAGGAAAACAAGTAACAATTCAGCTCTCTAGATAAGGACTAAGGAGAATGTGATGAAAATATTGACTTGGGAGTGGCCTTCTGGCCACCCTCTCTGGCAACTTGAAGTTAGGAACTAACAGAACTCCAAAATGGGGTTACAGAGGCTATACACCTTGCTACCATGTGACTTGCTTGAATCACTCTGACCAGCTTCCTGCTATTGTTCAACAGCAGCCATACCACATGTTAAATAGTGGGTTCCATGGATGAGCAGGCTCAAGTCTAGTGATCAGCTCAACTTTATTTGTGATTTCAGCAAGAGCAAGACAAGACGCCAGAGCCGCAGCTCTGTTAAATAGCATGCAATTGCCACATCCACACACCATTCCCAATGACAGGCTATTTACATGACATTACTACTTGATTGGGTTACTTCCAGAGTCCTGGTAGGCTATTGTTCTTGTGCTCCAAGTTCAGAACTCTCTGGTGTGACATACCTGGAATGGTTCAGTCCCAATATGTAACACCACAAAAGCCAGCGTGATATACTAGTTACAGATTCAAACTGTCAGCTATGCTGCTATAAGGTTGAGGGGCCCCTCCGGTACCCCTCCCTGTCCTGTGTACCAGCCTGAGCCACATTCCTTTCCCTGCGCTTCTCTTCTCCTTATCTCTGACCTTGTAGACTGCAAATGTAGCGTCTCCACATAACTCATCCGTGAGACTGGTTTCGGTTCCCAGCTTTTAGTAGTAACAGCCCAGGCACTTGTTCCTGCTTACAAGAGTCAGGCCGATTGACCCATAGTATGTGGGGGGGGGGTGCTTTTGAATCTACTATATCTCTCCCTGAGTCTAGGGGTTCGCTATTCCTAACAGTGACTATGCTCATGCTACCATTGTACTGGCAATAAAATTATAACCTTTGAAGAAGTGTGTACTCTGTGGCTTGACTGTGGGTCCTGACACAAACTAGAACCTGGGAGACCCAAGTTCAAATCATCACTCTGCCATGAAAGCTCACTAATGATTGTGGGCCAGTTGCTCTTTCTCATCTTAACGTACCTCACAGAGACATTGTGAGGATAAAAGACAGGAGATGAGAATGATGTAAGCTGCTTTGGGTCCCCATTGTGGAGAATGGTCGGGTATAATATTTTAATTTAATTTATTATGATCACAGACAATGCTCCCTCTACGTTGTGGAGTCTTATGAGCAAGAATTCTACTTCGTGAGCTACTGGCATTAAAGATGTGAGCAAGCAATTTGGCTACAGCACAAATTAGTTTGTTCTGGGGCCATCCTTCTTGAGTGAAGACCAAAATATGTGAGCCAGAAGCTAAAAAACTGTGAGCTAGCTCACACTAACTCAGCTTAGAGGGAACAATGATCACAGATCAGCTAACATAGGGGCACAAGCTAAGCACAAATAAAACATATAAAAAGAATGAAAAGTCTTAACTTGGTTAATCACTGGGCCAACTGGGCCATGCTCAACCGGCACTGGGCAACATGGCCAGACTTCTCCGGGGGAGAGGATGACAAGGGAGTGAAGGAAAAGTTGAAGTTGGGGGCAAGTAAAGGTAGGTTGGCTGGTGTGTAGGAAGGAGTGAAGGAAGTAGGAAAAGAGGCTACAAAGGCTTTCAGGAATGGGAAAGAGGTAATAGTGGGGTAGGGGGAATTAGATGTTCCCTGCCCAACTGAAATATACTGGGTTCGATGCCTGTTAGTGATCAACTCATAGTTTATTGTGATTTCAGCTCGGAACCAAGGACAACTCTAGCAGAGCTGAGACCCTGCTTATAAGCCCGTAAAATGGCACACCCATCACACACCCACTCCCAACAATAGGCTAATTAATGAGGCACTCCTGGGTGATAGGTCCATCCCAGGATCCTAGCAGTCCATTGTTCTGTGTCCCCAAGCTGGGGCTGATGAGATTAGGCCCAGTACACAACACCCCTCCCCCCAAGGTTCAGAACACCGTAGCACACATAGCCCCTTAGGTAAGTCCGCCTGCGTCACTCACGGTTTGAGTGACGTGGTTCCGTCGGCGGTGTCAGGGCTACTTGTTCTGGTTCAGATGCAACAGCTGCAGGACTCGGGGGCAGCGGTGGTGTTGGTACAATCTCGGACCCATCCATTGGTGCCTGTTCCGGCATTGCATTAACTGGTCCATCTGGGGTTTTGCTGGCTGTGGGCTGTTCGCTGGGCGTGGGTACCCCTCGCTCAGTCTCTGGCTCCGGCAGCTCGGGCACCTCTGCATTATCTTTGTCCGAGGTTGTTGAGGGCAGGCCCAGATCAGCAGGAGGAGAGAGCAGCAGAGTTGGTCGATGTGCCTCCTCAGTACCTGTCTGCCGTCGGTGGATACTTCGTAAGAGAGGGGGCCGGTGGCTCGTATGACTTTGGCTGGAATCCAGGCGAGACTGCTTGAGAAGTTCCAGGCATAAACAGGGTCACTCGGAAAGAACCCCTGGGGTGCCGCTTGATATTCGGGGGCCACATGAAGCTCCGCTGTGAGGTCGGGGTGCATCCGGTCTAGGCGTGTATTGAGGTGTCGCCCCATGAGGAGTTCTTCTGGGATGTGGCCGGTAGAGGTGCATGGGGTCACCCGCTGGCCAAAGAGGAAGGTCGTGACCCAGTAGGTCCCAGTCTCCCTGAATGATCCACCACAGCACATCCTTGGTGGTACTCACCATCCACTCTGCCTGGCCATTGGTGGTGGGGTGGAAGGGCACGAACCTTACATGCCTGATGTGGTAACGGCCCATGAAATCTTGGAACGTGCCTGAGGTGAAGGCCGTCCCATTGTCTGACACCACGGTGTCGGGGATTCTGTTGGTACAAAAGATTCTCCAAAGGGCACAGATCACTGCTTCGGATGAAGTGGAAGGGACCAGAACTAACTCTAGCCATTTCATGTAGGAGTCCACCAGGATTAAAAATATCTGTCCTTGAAAGGGGCCAGAAAAGTCTATATGTAACCTGGACCACGGTCATTGGGTGGACTCCCACTGCCTGGGTGCTGCCCGAGGCAGTTCCAGACGGGTCTGTTGGCAGGCCTGGCAGCACTTGACACAGTCCTTTATCTTGCTGTCCATGCCGGGCCACCATACATAGCTGCAGGCCAACGCCTTCATCTGTACAATGCCCGGATGTGTTCCATGAAGCACTGCTACGACTTACAAGCGCAAT
This sequence comes from Gekko japonicus, assembly GCF_001447785.1. Taxonomy (NCBI): domain Eukaryota; kingdom Metazoa; phylum Chordata; class Lepidosauria; order Squamata; family Gekkonidae; genus Gekko; species Gekko japonicus. Next base: position 665,509 of record NW_015171523.1, on the reverse strand, counting down.
GGAGGTGGCACCATGACCCGGCTTCCCCACAGCAGGCACCCCTTGTGTGCTGACAGTTTTCCCATCAGGAGGAAAATGCTGCGAATTCAGGGCCCGTGTGGCTGGCAGGCCATCCCCTCCCCACCCAGTCCAGAATACGGGAGAGGACGCGGTCCCATGCAGCGCAGCGGGAGATGTCTGATACCTGGAGCGGTTGGTTGGGAAGGTCCTCCAGGACCAGGATCTGGTGGGCAGGAGCTGGGTCTGGGTCACAGGAGGGCAGCGGCAGTCAGCTGAGGGTGTTGGTGTGTCCCATTGACTTCCCAGGGCGGTGGTGAAGACTATACTGGTAGCCTGCCAGGAAGATGGAACAGCACAGCGCCCGGGGAGACAGCATCTGTGGCGTTTCGCAGTCTGGAGCCAGCATGCTAAGCAGGGGTTTATGATCCATCACGATGGTGAAGGGCTGCCCATAGAGGTAATTGTGGAAATTTTTTATGCCTGCCACGATTGCCAGGGCCTCCTTGTTGATCTGTGCATAGTTGCGCTCGGCCGAGGACAAGGTGTGGGAGTAATAGGCCACGGGGACTTCTCGGTCATTGGGTAGCTGGTGACCAAGGATGGCTCCAACTCCGTATGGGGACACATCACAGGCCAGGACAACTGGGAGAGCTTCATCGAAGTGTGTGAGTACCACGTTTGAGGTGAGCAGCTTTTTGATGGCACAGAACGTGGTGGCTTGCTTCTGGCCCCAGACCCAGGAGATTCGTTTGTCAAGCAGCCGGTGCAGTGGCTCCGTGATGGCTGCCTTGTGAGGCAGGAATGAGTGATAAAAGTTCAGCAGGCCGAGGAAAGCCTGTAATTCCAGCAGGCCAAGGAAAGCCTGTAGTTCCTGCTTGGATGTGGGTGTTGGGGTGTTGACAATGGCTCAGATCTTGTCGGCAGCAGGATGGATGCCATGTACATCGATGAAGAAGCCCAAGAACTCAACCCGTGGAACCCCCAGGAGAAACTTTCCACTCTTAACTTTGAGGCCGGTGTCTTGGAACCCTTGCAGGATGGCACGCAGATGGATGGCGAAGTTCTTGTCAGTGGGGGCGGCGATTAAAACATCATCAAAATATGGCTGGACCCCAGGAATCCCTTTAAGAAGAGAGTCTGTAAGTTTTTGGAAAATTCCCAGGGCGACACTGACCCCCAAACTGCAGCCGCCACACCTGGAACGCCCCCCCCATGTGTGTCATGATTGTCTGGGCCTCGACGGTTGCATCGTTGACCGGAAGCTGCTGTAGGCCTCTGCCAAGTCCAGTTTCCCAAAATCTTGGCACCTGCTAGGGAAGCCAGGATGTAGCTGACCACTAGAACTGGGTATGCATGGTCCCGGCAGTCCGGTGTAGTGACCGAGCTTCCCATCAAATACCGCTAGGAATTCATCACACACTGTTTTGAAGTCCTTGGAGGCCACATGGTGCACCCCCATTACTTCAAAGCCTAAGGGTGCAAACAGGATAGCCCCAGTAAACTCGAGCAACTAGCAAGTCCAAAAGTCCTTCAAAATGATGGTATTTAACACGGAACTTGCCCCAGCCCTTGATGACCACCTTGTTTTTCTGAAAGTCTCTTGAGGGTGAAGCTGGCGGGCTTAAGGTGGTGGTGGGGGACGTGGACAGAGCCTCCGGAGAGTCTCTTCCAAAATTATGGAGATGGAGGACCCCGTGTCCAGTTCCATCTTGCAAGGTGCCCCCTTTATAAACACAGTCACTTTTATCTTATGGGGGGTGTCCCAGGGCAACTTCAGTACCTCATTCTGGTAGATGGCCAAGGTATGAAGTTCTGCGGACTCCTGATGTGTCGTGGTGCGTCTTTGGGGGCCCTTGGAGCGGCAGGCACGCACGACGTAGCCAGTCCTACCACATGTGCAGCAGGTCGCATTACAGAAACGGCAGGAGCGACATTCATGGTTGTCTCCACAGCTGGCACAAGGAGGTGGCATGTCTTTTCAGGATGTGTGAAGGCTGTGGACAGGCACTGGTCACGGTGTGTGGAGCAGCAGACCTGGTGGGCTTCCTCCTCGTCGGATGTGTCCGATGCTGAGGGGATGGAGGCTTGGTGCATGTTGGAGTTTTGGCGATCCCTCTGGGCCTTCTCGAAGGTGGTGGCCTCATGTAGAGCAGTCACTAGGGTCAGCTCCTCGTGGATGAGCTTGCAGCGAAACTTGGGCTCCCAGATCCCCATGACGAACCAGTCGAGCAGGGTCTCGTCCAGGTTTGAGAACTTGCAGTGGAGAGCCAGCCTGCGAAGTTCAGCAACGAAGTCGGTGGCTGCTTCACTGGGCTTCTGTTGGTGTGAATAAAAATCCACACGACATGCCATCTTGGTGGGTTGTGGCATGAAATGATCAGTGAGAGCCTTTAGGAGGTCTTCATAGAAAGACGCCTCCAAAGTGACGGGCACGACGAGGCCCTGGATGAGCCACAGCGTGGCAATTCCGCAGGCGCTGAGCAGGAGAGCCCTCTTCTTGTCTGCATTGGTGATGCCCTGGAACATGATGAAAAACATCAGCCGCTCCACCCAGGTTTCCCAAAGCTCTGGGTGAGCGGGGTCGAACTTTGGCAGATGTCCTGGAGTGGCAGCCATGGTAGTGAGGATCCTGGTATCGATGTGGTGCACGAGGCTCAGAAGCTCGGGGCATGATGCGGTGCTGGAGGGCGCTGGGCTGGCTCAACAGGATTCCATCCTCATCGCCAGTGAAATATACTGAGTTTGACACATGTTAGTGATCAGCTCATAGTTTATTGTGATTTCAGCTCGGAACTAAGGACAACTCTAGCAGGGCCAGGGCCCTGCTTATAAGCATGTAAAACAGCACACCCATCACACACCCACTCCCAACAATAGGCTATTTACAGAGGCACTCCTGTGTGATAGTCCATCCCAGGATCCTAGCAGCCCATTGTTCTTTGTCCCCAAGCTGGGGCTGATGAGATTAGGCTCAGTACACAACACCAACACTGCAGTTTTCCTGCTTGTTATATCCCTAATGGAAGACTAATATCACATTATCATTTTACGACAACTGACCAATGTCTCATAGATCTTGTAAACATCTTCACTATTCATCTGCCACTCTGCTTCTCATTTAACTGCTTTCTTTTCAAAGATTGGATTTGTTTTTTTATGGAAGGAAAACAAGGGAACTGGAACAGCAGCTTAAAGCAAGGGGTTCCTGACTTTCTTACTGCAACACAAATAATTATACTAAGTGCTTCTACTATTTTGTTTCTTCATGTTAACTTCAATCACTTTTGTATATCTTTTGCACAATTTAATGAGGGAGTAAAGCAGAAAATGGGATAGTTTGTATGCTACTAGTGAACAGTTCAAGTCATAAACTGTTAAAGTATAAAACAGCCAAGACATATTGGCTGCTGTGCTCATCAATAAACAAACCACCCTCATTTTGTTTTTATTTATCCCACCTGTGAACCATGTGTTCTCTCTTGTTTGTTTGCTGAACTAGACCTTTTGAAACCAGACTGTAAGAAAAATAATAGCAGTTATCTAGGACATTTTTATTTTTATTTTTGCTGCATGAAGGAGCCACTGCCATTACTATTTACCATTTTTTCTACTGTAACAGATTGGCAAACTATCACAGCGGCAATAGTACAAAAGTCTGCAAAACAGTGCCATTAACACAGAATGCAGGAAAATTATGAGTCATCATAGCTGCCTGAATACAAATTATAACATTATATGCTTACAGCAAAAATGCACTATGGTGTCTTATGTTATGAAATTTTAACCAGTATCATATTTGTCTGGCCAAATTACAAAAAGTGGTAAACCAAAATCTGAGTTACACAAATAGCTTGTGCAAAAGCAAAACAAAAAACTATGAAAAATACCAGAACAACAAAAAAAGGCACCCATGTCTTTTGCACTGCTGTTTGTAGGTTTGTATTTGGTTACTCCATGTGATAAGTTAACTTTCCCTTACCAACAATGAAGTCAGGATTAATTACTCTGTTCACTTGTACAGAATATCTGCTTGCTGTTTGGGAGCTTGAAGGAAGCAACAATCCTTGCACAGGGCAACAGCAGAAGGACTTCTGAAGTTGTGGCCCTACTGGTGGACCTCTTGATGGCACCTCCATTTTGGCCACTGTGTAACACAGTGTGTTGGACTGGATGGGCTATTGGCCTGATCCAACATAGCTGCTGTGGACTAGTAATTAAGGACTAGTAATAAGGAATAATAATGATGATGATGATGACATTAAGGACTAGTAATAAGGCCAGTTGTAGAAATAAATACAATGAGCTCTAGAAAGTGGCTCTGGGAGAGTGCACCGAGCTTGGGCACTGAGTGTTAATTTGCTGTGGAGACATCAGCAGGGTATGATGACACAGAGTCCACCATTTTCTCCAGGGGAACTGATCTCTGCCATCTGGAGAGCAGTTGTAATTCTGAGTGATCTCCAGCCCTCACCTGGAAATTGGCAACAATGGTTCCCCATGAGGGAATGGCTGGTTTGGAGGGTGGAGTCTATGGCATTGTACCTGTCTGAGATCCAACCCCTCCTGAAACCTCACCCTCTCCAGGTTCCATCCCTCAAATCTCCAGGAATTTCCCACCTGGAGTTGGCAACACTATCTCCATCTCAGCCAAACATCAACCTACCTTTATTTCCCTCTCACTCTTCAGCTTTCCGTCTCCCACCACCACCTGCAGCCTCTCCCCTGCTCTGAAGCCCTGACTGCTACATCACATTGGCTGTCATGGGGGGGGGGGCATCTCAGCAGAGTATAAGAACTCAAGAGTCCTCCATTTTTTCCAGGGGAACTGATCTCTGCCATCTGGAGAGCAGTTGTCATTCTGAGTGATCTCCAGCCCTCACCTGAAGATTGGCAACAATGATCTCTGTCATCTGGTATTACCTGGTATCACAACTGAACTCCAGTCAACAGGTCTCCCCCACCCCCGAGAAAATAACTACTTTGAGGGTGGCCTCTATGGCATTCTATTCAGCTGAGGAGGAATCTGGCATGGAACTCTTCTTAAGAAGACTTAAAATATAAAGAGTACTTTTCTATAACCAGTGATGGTTTTTTGTGCCCTTACACTTAGGATTAAGAAGCAGGTGCTAGAGAATGTTGTCATTCATTCCATATAGAATAAAATAGTATTCATTTGATTAATCAGGATCCAAAATGGGCTTACATTGTCCTCCTCCATTTTCTCTCACAACAACTGGGTTTGATTCCCCACTCCTCCACTTGCACCTGGCTGGATGACCTTGGGCAAGCCGTGGTTCTGATAAGAGCTGTTCTTGAAAATGAGCAGTTTCTGTCAGAGCTCTCTCAGCCCCATTTACCTCACAGGGTGTCTGTTGTGGGGAGGGGAAGAGAAAGGAGTTTGGAAGCCGCTCTGAGACACCTTTGGGTAGTGAAGGGCGGGGTATAAATCCAATCTCCTCCTCCTCCTCCTCCTCTTCCTCTTCTTCTTCTGTTTGTCTGATCACATTTTGCTATGAGTCAGTATTTTCATTTGCAAGATGGGTCCAAGCCCTGCAAAGGGTATGAATGCATATATGTGTGTATGCATTGTGTGTATCAGCCTTGGCTCACTACTGTTGTCATTTAGAGAACACTTTGCCTCAGGCACACAGGACAGATGCTCTGATGCTGACGCTGGGGGATGGCGAGAGCTGCGGCAAGGGAAGGGATGAGCCCGGCTGGCCAGGCCCGCCAGGCGCTCGAGGGGGAGGGAGAAGGGATGAAGGTGGTCACTCTGCCGCTGTCACTGGGGGTTGGGACAGCTGCACCGAGGGAAGGGACAAATTTTATTTATTATTTATTTATTGCATTTTTACCCCGCACTCCCCGCGAATGGGCTCAGGGCGGCTTACACGGGAGCACAACCCCATACATAAAAACAGTATAAAACATTAAAAGCTATTCGGTCACAACAAAAACAAATAAAGTGCTCCATACAACAAGATGGTCTCTGAAGATGGTATCGATCATTTCATTAAAGTGAAATTGTCCTATCAATGGTCCAAGCCAAGGGGGGCGGCCTCGCCCACCGGGGCCTCCAGCGCCAATGGGGCCACGAGCCCAGTGTGTCCGGCACTGCTGAGGCCGCTGAGAGCCACGTCGGCAGGAATGGCAAGGCCAGGTGCCCTGGCCTACCGAGACCTCGAATGGGGGGGGGACCATGAGGATGATGAGCCTCACGCAGCCAATGCCACTGGGGGCAGGAAGAGCCATGACAAGACAATGGCCCACGCCATCCGTCCTGGCCTGCCAGGGCCTCAAGCGAGTGGGCCCAGGGACGGCCGCAAATGAGGTAGGGTGCCCTGGCCCACTGATGCCTCAACCACGGAGGGGGGGCAGGCCGGATTGCCTGGTCTGCCGGGGCATTGAGCGGGGGGAGGCCTGGCGCCCTGGTCCACCGCCACCTCAAACGGGTCTGGAAAACGGGAAGCTGCTTCCGGCTTGGCCTGCCAGGGCCTTGGCCAGCAGTGGGGTGGGGTGCGGGAAGAGACAAGGGACTGCGGCCTCGCTAGGGCTTGTTGTCTTCCTTACCACAATGGGCCTTCTCCCTAGTAATAAAATATTTACAAAATATGTAAATCTAGTTTGACCCTTTACTGCTCAGAATGGACCTATTACAGCAGACACAGAAGGCACACAAGTGCAAGGAGATCTAGTGTAGCTGAATTATAAAAGTCCACCATGTCACATTCTTCCAAATACTCACAAAATAATCCCATATAGCCCATCCTACCAGACAAAAAGACTTTGCTATGCTTAAACAAACAAACAAAAACTTCTGAGGCTAGAACCTTGAGTGGTCTCAGATGGGATGCACTTCCATAATTGAGGAGCAGCTGATAAGTTTGCCCCCCCCCCCAATTCAGAAGAAAGAGACAGACACAGTGTTTGGATAACTAAAGGGCCACTTTATTAATTCAAGCCAACAGAAAGCGGCAAGGGCAACCTAACAGTGTAGAATGGCAAGGCCAGCGGTTGCCCCAACCCCTCCTTGCCACATTGGGCAAGCCACCCTGTCCCTGGCACAAGCCATGATTATGTGGCTCACACCTGGCCAGCATAGCAAATAGGTTACCACCCTGTACCTCCAGCTCCCAAGCTGCACAATTTAGGAGGCGGAGCTATCCAGTGGGTTCCCATAGGTAGTCTGCATTCCCAGCCCTGAGCCATACAACTCGAAGGCTGATCCTGAGAGACCCCTTTCCCCCAAAAATGGTTGGGGTGTCAACTAGGTGCTCCGCGATCCACTTCTCCTTCTCCCACACTACCCTGCCAAATGACCAGACTATCTAAACGGCACCACCAAGCCAATTGCCCAAAACCACTGCTAACAGTATAGTGTAGGCAAAAACACCCTGCTCAAAAAGCCAATCAGAGAGGGGTGAAAAATTCCAACCTGGCCCCAAAAGGTGACCAGCTGAAGCCTGCACTAAGTACAGGACAGGCAGGTAGGCCAAGCATACAGCACAGAGGAGAACAGAGGTGGAGCTGCCAATCCAAGGCCGCTGGCTCCGTCCCCTCCACAATGTGAAGCTGCAATCCACCACTGCCTGTCTCTCCTCCTAGTGAGGGAGGCAAAAGCGGCTGGCCCCCAACTGTGATCGCCGTGAGGCTCAGCCGCCGGGTGGAGCCAAATTTCTTCTGAGCATACTTTGACATATGAGCGTGGTAACTGAAATGTCATACATCCCTAGAGGTTTTGAGGTGGGATTGGGGAAGGGAGAGGCCTCAACTGGGTATAATGCCACAGAGTCCACCTTTTAAAACAGTCATTTTCTCCAGGGAGACAGATCTCTGCTGCCTTGAGTTCAGTTGTAAGTCGGGGGGGGGGGTTCCTTCAGGCCCCACTTAGAGGTTGCCAAGCCTAGGCCTGCCAGCACTTTAGGGTTGCCAGGTTCCCCCCCTGGCCACCGACAGGGGATTCTGGATAAGGTTGCCAGGTCCAGGCTGGGAAACTCCTGGAGATTTGCGGGAGGAGCCTGGGGAGGACAGGGACCTCAGTGGGGTACAATGTCACAGAGTCCACCCTCCAAAGCATCCATTTTCTCCATGGGAAGTTATCTCTGTAGTCTGGAAATGAGCAGGAATTACAGGGGATCCCCAGGTCCCACCTGGAGGCTGGCATCCCTCGGCAGCACCCTCTGGGTGACTTGATACCACCTGATTTGCATGACTCAAGTAGGCCCAGCTGCTTGCTACTGCATCAGCAGCCACCCTATGAAAGCTGGGTTGTTGTGCAGATAAAAAGTAGGAGAGAATAATGTAAGCTGTTTTGGTCCCCACTGTGGAGAAAAACTGTAATTTTCCTAGGTAGAGGCTGTGGGGGAGGGGTGTGGAGATGGAAAGTTGCAGACAGAGAGGCAGATAAAGGTAGGTTGGCTGTTGGGTGGGAAGGAAATTGTGTTGCCAACTCCAGGTTGGGAAATTCCTGGACATTTGTGGGGTGGAGCCTGGGGAGGGTGGGATTGGAGGAGGGAAGGAACTACAGATCAGTATAATGCCATAGCTGGAGGAGAAAAAGAAAAGGGGGGGCAGAAGGGAGAAAGAGTGTGAGAGAGGTAGAGGGAGACAGGAGGAAGCAAAGGTGTGAGGAACAGGATAACTATTCCGCAAGTTTCTTGCGGGTCTCCACTTGTGTTTACTTAATTTCCAACATTTTGGGTAATTACATTTTCAGTAGGCTGAACTAAGTGGGCAGAGTGGGATAGGAGTAGACAGTGTACTACTCCCACCAGAATTCAGACTGAAACCTGAGCTCCCAGTTTTCAGTACTACTATTCACAAACCCTTTTTCTTTCAGCTTGAGTGAAGGGGGTGGTTTATCCAGAGACAATTGGGAGACAGGCACAGATGAGTTCTCCAGCTGGGCAGACAAATCAATGTGAAGGTGCAGCAATGAAAGAGGTTCTTTTTTAGCTTATCCTTCACAGAACTGGAGAACTTTCCTCTACATAATGAAGAGTACACAAGCCACATAATTCTGATCACAGTGATATTTAATATACCATTTGCTTTATTACTGCAACGATACATCTTCTCTATGTAATAATAATTACTTTACTAGCACAGATAAAAGAATATGTTTTCTTTAAGCATATCTGGATTCCATGCTACTGTTTATTGTAAAAAATACTAATAGAACAATTATTATACCTTTCAGTAAGAAATATCGCGGAAAGAACATTTGTTGTTTCGGAGAGAACAGCCTGCTACATGGTGCAAATAACTTTAAAAATCAGAGTTAATGTAGATTTTTATAGAAAAACAGTAAACATTTTACAATATTTCTTTTTGGACACATTAATTGCTTTTTCACACACAAGGAGAACAAAAGAAGCAGCATGCTATATTTATTCAATGAAAGCTGAGCCACAGGGGTTATGGTACATTCTTCCCTCACACCAGCCAAATTATCTCAGTGCCCAACGTTTAAGAGGCTGCAATAATACTCCATCATTTGAGAATGCTAGTAGGGCTTATGCATCATTTTAACAGCATGATATAGCAGATTGCGATCATCTTCATGCTATAGAAAACTCAAAACAAATGGCAGGCTTAGTGAATCATTTCCCTAAATTACTATTTTTCCCAAAGAAATCTTTTAAAAATGACGACAACAAAGTATTCAAAATGCATATTAGCTTAACTAATTAAAAAGCTGGGTAAAATTCCTGTTCTACCTGAAACAGGCATATGTTTTATTCCACCATCAGCCAGATCTGAACAAGACTGAGAAATGCTTTGAGTGTGGGGGGGGAATGACCCTTCCTTTAGCTAGATCCTGAAACTATATTAATGTTGTTCTCAATCCAGGGGCCTACAAGGGAAATAATCCTTCCTACTAATTCTTTAGTTAGAACCCAAAAGTATATTAATATTGCTTTCAAACCAAGGGTTTACAAGGGTGGTCACCAAGGGTCTTTTTGTAGAAAAAGAGCTGCAGGAGCTCATTAGCATATGGTATGCTAATGAGCCACTAGGCTATTAGCATATGCCATGCCCCCTGACACCAACTCTAGTCAGAAGGGGAAGCAAAAGGGGGGAGGCATCTTCAAAAGCCTCCCCTTCCCCAGCTGGCCTGCGGGGGCGGGGGAGCGAAGACAGAAGGGGTTTAAAGTTTAAACCCCTTCTCACTAGAGTTGGGCCACAGAAGGAGGAAAGAGGGAAGGAAAGAGAGAGAGTAGAGAAAAGGAAAGAAGGAAGGAAAGAGGGAAAGAAAGAGATGGAAAGAAAGAAGAAAAGAAGGAAGGAAAGAGGGGTAAAAAGAGAAGAAAAGGAAGGAAAGAGGGAAAGGAGAGAAGGAAAGTAGGAAATGAAAGAAAGAGAGAAGGAAAGGAGGAAAAGAGAGGAAGGAAGGAAGAGAAGGGAAAAAGAGAAAGAAAAGGAGGGAAAGAAAAGGAGGAAAACATGGCAAAGAGATGGAGGGAGGGAGGAAGGCTCTCCCACCCCCCATCAAGCCCCTGCCACCACCGTGGACCTCTTACTTACCGCTTCGGCGCGGGCCCAGGGTACCCAGCTGCGGGGCTCTCCAGGGTTCCCCTGGCCCCAGTGCTTCTGTGCAGGCCTGGGGGACTAGCTGTGAGGCTCTTCAGGATTCCCCCTGCCCCAGCACTTCTGCGCGGGCCTGGGGAACCTGGCTGTGGAGCTTTCTGGGATCCCCCCTGCCCCAGCGCTTCTGTACGGGCTCAGGGTACCCAGCTGTGGGGATCTCTGGGCTTCCCCAGCCCCAGTGCTCCAGAGCGGGCATGGGGTACCTGTCTGCAGAGCGCTCCAGCACGAGCCCGGGGTACCCAGCTGTGGAACGCTCCAGCGCAGGCTCGGTGTACCCGGCTGCGGGGCTCTCCGGGCTTCTCCCAGCCCCAGCGCTCCAGCGCTGGCTTGGAGAACCCAGCTGCAGGGCTCTCCGGCCTTCCCCCGGTCCCAGCGCTTCTGCGTGGGCCTGGGGGACCCAGTGGTGGGGCTCTTTGGGCCTCCCTCTGGCCCCAGCACTTTGGCGTGGGTGCGGGGGATCTGGCGGCGGGGCTCTTCGGGCCTCCCCCCGGCCCCAGCGCTTTGGCGTGGGGAGCTGGGGGCAGGGCTTGCCATGCCACCATTTGTGCCAGCTCCTGGACTGCCGGAGCAGTGCTCCAGTGTGCTCCGGCCCCAAAAGACCCCTGGTGGTCACAGTTTCGGCCATAGAAATCTATGACAAGAAAAGGAAAGACTTTTAGGTACTTTCGCTGGAAGATACTTACGTGATCACATCTACCAAAATTAAGCATTATCAGAAAAGACTGCAGTGAACTTCATTAAAACAAAAAATGTAGTCAGTAACTAAAAGACGCTGAGGTACAGAAACCTGTTGCACACTAAACAAACCATGCCTGTTTTTTAAAAAGCAGTTCTGCCACATAGAACATACTGCAGCAGACTAAGACAGTGAAATGAAAAATCCATACATTTATTGGAGAGAAATGTATTCATAAGTTTTTTTTTAGAAATATAGATACTGAATTTAAAATTATGGAGTTGGATCATATGTCTCCCTTTCACCAAGGTTTCCTACAACAAAGACTTCCTTCAACCAAAAAGAGAAACCCTTTTAATCAGAAAATGTCATCTATTTAACAAAGTCTTTTAACTTTTTAATGTCATTAACTATTTAACAAAATCCTTTAAAGAAAGTGAAGAGAATCATACCGTCCAACTTAGCAGAAAGGAGTCATGGGATCCAACTAGCATTGCCAATTCTGGGTTGGGAACAGGGTTGTCAGGTTCCTTTGGCGCTCTGGCAGGGGAATGTGGGGGGCTTTCCAGGATTCCCCTCATGTGATGACATCACCGAGAAGTGATGTCATTGTGCCAGCAATGTTCTAGTTTGAGTGGAAAACTCTATGGTTTGTAGGCAAACTCCTAAAGATTTGTGGTTGGAGACTGGAGAAGACAAGATTTGGGGAGGGGAGGGACCTAAGTAAGGTGTAATACTATACAGCCCACCTTCTAAAGCAGCCATTTTCTCCAGAGGAACTGATCTCTGTATGTTAGTTGTAATTCTGCTAGATCCCCAGGCCCCACCTTGATTCAACCCACAGATTTAAAGAAATTCAGTGAAACTGACTCCACAGCCAGGTACCAAAGCACAAAGAAACACAGGAAGCCCCGTTCATATAAGCCAATATCACAAAGTGTTCCTGTCTATCAGTTTCCTGATGAAAATCAAACTGACGCCATGAAACCTTAACCAAATAACTGAAGTCTCCATTTCTTGCTTACTCAGCCATCATACTACTCACACCTTAAAATGGCTGAATTATGAAATGAATAGATATAGCTACAGAGGTGTAAATTTAAGAAATAAAAATAAGAAATAGGAAATGGCTTTTTGGAAAAAAATCATAATTTATGAGAAGGTGACAAATTTTACTTGCTTAACAAATAAAATTGTTCTTAGGCTTAAACTGCAGTGACATTTTTCAAAGTCCCATTGACTTGTAGGACTGGGGTACATTTTAGTTATTGATGAGCTCTGCTTTTATTAGCCAAAAAAGTGGTTCACAAAATTTTAGCACTTTGACCTCTCTTTGTCCCATATCCTTTACTTATCCATCACTCAGGACAGCAAGAGAGAAAAAAATAGTAACGTTTTTGTTTTTATTTTAAAAATATTTTAATGCTCATCTCTGAATGGTATGTTGAACCGTGCTAGATGCTCAAAAGTTTAGTTTAATTAAATTGTCAACAAACACAAAGGATAATGCCCAGATGAAATTAGGTACATATTTGCACCACATGCTTTAATGATCAGAAAAAGATAAGCAAAAGTGCTTTTTTCCTGTTTGTATTTGTTTATATTTTAACAATAGCATGGTTCTGTTTTTATTCCTAGCTTTCTTTTGTGCATGCATGCTGTATAGTTTTACACATGTTCATATGGTAATCATGTGTACAAATGTATTTCATTTATGCATTTAATACACATGTATTGTATTAGATGTATTAGATAGATTCATTTGATGGCAAAACATGTTTTGTGGTGGTTAAATCTGGTGCAAGGAAACAAAGTGACATGAAAATGAAGAATAGGGTTGGATTTACAGAAGGGAATAGTAAAACTGAAACAGGGATTTTCAGATAAATTGGTAAAGATGAAATTTCTATATAAACTTTGCTCATAGTTGTTATAAAGGTAATTTGGGTACATGTTATATGTAACATGAATTATCCAAGGTGACTTTGGGAATGTATGATTTTCAAATATCTTAAAGGACTCATACAATTGAACCAAAGGCAATGATCCATCACTCTCTTCAACAAATGGAATATTTTGGGAAGAAAACCCTAAGAAAACTGGACGCAACCGAAGAATGACTGATGATGAATAAAAAGATGATGAATTCATTTATTTACTAATAAGTAAACTGTTACTTCGTTTCCTTTAAAAGATTAAGTTATTTGAATATAAAATGTTACCGTATGTTCTTCCCAGAGATCTAATCTCATAAGCAGGATGTCTCTTTCAAAAAACATTTTGATAAGAATCAAAAATGAAACACTGAATTTTTATAAAATATTGTATGTGTAACTGAACATGAATTAGTCTCATCGTTTAAATTTTCTTCACCTCATAACACAGACAGACAGCAATATAAATTAATTAGTTTTGAAGTCTGCTTTAAGATTATGCAAGAGAGAGAGAGAATGCACTCACTAAAACTAATCCTCAACAAAATGAATAATTATTCTGCAATACACATGACATATTGTTTGTGGCACGGAATCCAGTTCCCCAAATTTAGATTTTAACGGATTTACAACAAGCATTAGTTTACATCATGTCAAGAGAGCTGTTACTTGGTCCCTTCCCAGTTTTAAATTCAAAGTTACAGAGCATGGTGGAGTTCCTGGGCAGTTTAGTTGCCTAGCCAATCAATAGGTGCATCCAAGTATATATTAAGCCTAAATGCCCTTGAGCCAGCCTTCTTGGTAGAGCTAACCCACCCTTCTTTCCAGTTTTCAATATAATATAACTGGTCACTTTGGGGCCAAGCAGGATTTTCTTTTTTTCAGTTTTCTCGATTAGACTTTAGTAATTGGCAGGCATTCTGAAGTATCCCACAATAAGAATAGGTATCTAAACTAGGCACTTCAGGCCATCTGACTCAGGTGTATGGGAAGTAAATTCTTTCAGTGCTGGTCATCAATGCATGAAGCATCATGCTGTCTAATGTTGGGGGTATGGCACTGAGGACACAATATTGTTGTGAATGCAAGCATAAGCAAAGACTAGCTTGTTTACCACCCAGTTCCTGGAGCCAGGGCAGCACAGCCTATATGCTGGTGAAATCAGTGTGTAGTCTCTTAGGATAGCCACAATCATTGGGGGGTATCAATTTATCAGTTCAATTTGATTCATTACAATATTGCTTTAAGAATATGCATTTGGTAGCTTAACACAAATTTTGCCTTTAAAAACTATTGTTCTTGTTCTAGAGTCTTTTCTTCCTGCGTTTCTTCATTTTCTTGGGTTTAGGGACGGCTGCTCCTTTCTCAGATTCTGATGTTTCTGGTGATGTGGAAGTAGTGCTTTTTGAATCCTGTGAATAGGATTCTTCTTCTTCATCTTCTTCCTCTTGATCTGGTTTAGGGTTATTTTCTTTCTATTTATATTTCGAATTAAACATTTGATCCATAAATTTTTCAGCTTTTGGAACAGAGTCAATTTTGGATTTTTTATCCAAGTAACTGAAACTCAGTCCTTCCAAGAATAACTGTCTATATGGTATTCTCTTTTTTTGCAGAGTGAAAGCATCCTGTATAGTTTCCTCTGTTTTCTGACTTCCAAGGGAATGTCTTTTAGTATTTTTATCTCTTCATTCTTAATTTTTACAGATTTTCCCATTGTAGATTTTAGCACCAGTTCCCTGGTAGATCGTTTTGTGAATTTTAGGTAGATTTCCCCTGGGAGTTTATTCTTTTTTATAAAGTCTGGGTAGGTCCTGTAGGCAGGGGTCTTTTTGTAGAAAAAGAGCTGCCGGAGCTCATTAGCATAACTCATTAGCATAACTTATTTGCATATGCCACACCCCCTGACATCACCGGAAGTGGGTCAGAAGGCCACACCCCCTGACATCACCGGAAGTGTCAGAAGGCCACACCCCCTGACATCACCGGAAGTGGATCAGAAGGCCACACCCCCTGCCATCACCGGAAGTGAGCAAT
>NW_015171523.1:631868-648650 GCF_001447785.1 Gekko japonicus | reverse complement strand
TTTCTCCCAGCGGAGCGCCTTCGCGCTCCGCTGGGAAGGGTAAAAAAGGGCCCTGGGCTCTCCTGGGGGGGGGGGGGAAGGCAAGGCGGGGAAGGCAAGGCCCGGCTACTTACCCTCCTGCTTCGTCCTCGTTCTCTAAGGGAATGAGGATCGAAGCAGAGGGCGGGCTGAAGAAGGGGGCGGGGCTTCACCACGTGACTGCCCCGCCCCCTAGAGGTTCTCTACCGGAGCGCCGTACCTGAGCACTCCCCCCCGACGAGAGCCCTGCCTGTAGGGTACATCCATCTCTTTCACAAGGTCTTCCTGTTTGTAATCCATTAAAGGGGCCAAAGCCTCCACCAGAAGTTCTTTTAAGTCCTCGTTTTTCTCTTCAGGGATCCCATGGAAGCATAGAACATATGTAGATCTTTCCAGCTGGAGCTGTATTAATTGCATTTTATCGGAGGATCTTTCCTTCTCTGCTTCGTCTACTCTTTTATTAATACTCTGTTTTTCCATTTTTTTCAGCATTACATGTTGCCTTACATGTGTTACAGGGACTTTGTTGCTTGGTGTATTTTGTACTTTGCAGTATTTGGACTTTTTATGAGGTTTTATTTGGGCCCCTACAAGGTTTTTATATGTCTTTGTAATAAATACTCTTTTGTCTATATTTACTTATGTTTTTAACTTTTGGCCCTCAATAAGTTTTCTAAACTTCCTTTGGAGGTTTTTGGGTATAGAATTCCAAAGGTGCCTGCAGGCTCAAAAACGTTGGGGACCTGTGACACAGAGTTTTAATTTTCTTATGTAGATTTTTCAGTGACAACTTTTATACATGTAAAAAATAATCTCAGATACTGTACTGGCAATGAACAATGTCATTACTTACACACCAACAAAAACAACCACTGTGAAATACAGCACTATTACAATAAAGGCAAAAATAAAAATGATTGTATACTCAAAGTGTTATCAAAAATCTGTGCAGTGTCCAAAGCAGAAACTACATGGGGCTTCAGGTTGACTCCAATATTTCAGTGATCTGGTCCCTTCTTCAGTAAAGGAAACTGGGAGAGCATCCCACAAACAATCAAGGTCAAGTATTTTCTCCGGTCTAAAATGTATAATTCTCTATGTCGACATGCGCTTCTTAAAAATAATTCTACTTATACATTTTCCTTGGACTTTTCCCTTGTGAGGGTTTTCTGTATGCCATTTTGATACTGGTGGAGATAACTATATTTTTGTACTGAATGTCTCCTATGGAATACTGGAAATAACTAATACATTACAATAACACTTTGAGTATATATAATCATTTTTTACTTTTGCCTTTATTGTAATAGTGCTGTATTTCACAGTGGTTGTTTTTGTTGTTGTGTTGTCTACACTGTGAATCCTCTGGTAGCATTACTTACATACCATCTCTACCTAATTACGAATTCCCTATGCCAGCTCCTTTGCAACACAAAACATCCTGCCTTGTTTGTTGAACTGTCACACTACAATGCACATTTCTTTATGAAAGAGAAATACTCCTGTACACCAATCACACACTTAACCCACTTTGTGTCTAGTCAAACACAAAGACAGCTATAACTGCTTATTTAAAATAAAACTGGTCGATGTAAACACTATAGTGACTCTGAAATACAGACACTATTAAAAGTAGTTGTGTTAATTTGGGGGTTGGGTTGAGTTTGTGCTGTCTTTCAAAATGCTCACCTAGGGTGTTGCTTCCGAGTAAGGAAGTGGAGACTCAAAGTAGAACTGCCTAAATGTTAAAATGTAATGTATCATAGGGAAGGAAACAAAAAAGTAAGTAGGAACATATGGTTTGTGGGCTGAATTCAGACATCCAAGGATGCTAATATAGCCTGCAAGACAACCCTTATTCAGTACACCTGCCTTTCAAAGGCAGCTGAGCACAGACAGGTGGCCAGGAGATGGGCACAGCACACTTGACCAGTCTACAGCTGCTCTTGCCCTCTCCTTTCACACAGTGATATGCAAGAAAAACTGGGAACTGGCCCATCCCAGCCAGCTTGATTCACTTTGGACTTGCCCACATGTTGCTCTCTCATCCTGAGCAAGCATGTCTTGCCAGTCTCCAGTTGTTCTCTTTTTTATGTGAAAGGGAAGGAAACAAGCCCCATGATGTGAAGAGTCAACAGTGAAATAAACCTATATAGTAGTTGTAACCTTTACTACTCGAAAATAAGTTCCGCCAGTCAGTCAGTCAGTTTTTATTTGGTGCATAACCAGCACAATTCAGTTAAAACAGTTTAAAATCTCTAGGGTTCATTCATAAAACATTTATTAACCAATCTGCATTCATATCAGTCTTTGGTTGAACTACATATAAATACCTATAAATTACATTATAAACAAATAAAATGAAATTCATCCAATGTGCTTCCTATTTTATCTGCTTCAGTTCTTTACTTGATCCTTACGAATTCTATAAGCTATTGCCAGAAACCTGGCACAAATTAGAGAGAGCTGAGGACTGGAAGCAAATAGAAATTTGCTAATTTCCATATCTGGGTAGCCAAGGAACTTCCCTAATATGGGTTGAAGAAACTTTAATTTCTTTATAGTACACACAATGCAATAATATGTGCTCCATTGTCTCTACTTTTCCTGAACCACAAGGAAATATACGCTGTGTCATTGGCACCTTTTTATACCGGCCTTCTACTACTGCTGATGGAAAAATATTGCATCTGGCCATAGAAAAAGCCCTGCAATAAGATGGAATTTCTAGGAGTGATAAATAAGTTGCTGGGGTGACCACATATCTTATTTCCTGGGGAGCCAGAAAGATTGGCACCGTGGCAATATCACTCTGCCTTTCAATATCAAATATTCTTTGACTATGGACTTTGCCTGGGCTAAAGGCATTATCTGAAGGGACTCTGATGAAAACCCAAGAAAATGTAATTTCTGGTAGACTGCCTTGAGCCAGGATGAACAATGACCATCCCTAAGAATTGACGCAGTGATATCAGAGGGGCTGTGACTCAGCCTAAGCCAGGTATTAATAGAGGCAAGGGTTATCCTAGCCTCTAGCCTAATCAGACTGGTTTCCAGGCGTAGGTTTGCATTGAGACACATTTAGGGAATCGAAAGAGAGCTCTTAGAAATTTTGATTTTATTTTCTCTATAGGGGCAAACTTGAGAAAGGTGGGTCCAACATAGTACCATACATAAGTTGTGGTACTGTTTTTGACTAATATAATTTGAGAGCCGCCAATATAAAATGCCCCCCATTTGCAGAAATGAATTTAATAATTCCATATGAGGATTTACGTTCAATATTTGCAACATATTCATGATAGGCTCTCTTCGCCTCTGATGATTGAAACATGACCCCTAGATACTTAAAAGTTGTTACTTGTTCTAGTCTATGGCCCTTTATGCTCCATGCCCCTGCTTTGGCTTTCATACCAAAGGCCATCACTTTGGTTTTTTGATAATCTATCTCCAACTGGCTCAATTCACAGTAAAGGCTAAGCTGCTTCAGTGCCCTTTTGAGACCTACTGATGTCCTGGACAGCAGGACCATACCATCTGCGTAAAGTAAGACAGTTATGTGCCAGTTCACTAGGGTAGGAGGGTGGGTGTCAATTGTTCCTAAAATGCAAATCAAATTGTTGATATACAAGGCAAAACGATATGAGGCCAAAATGCAGCAATTTAAGTTCCACTATGTTCAATAGAGCTTACTTCCAGGTAAATATGCACACAATTATAGCCTTAGCTTGACATCAAATATCTATATATCTAATAGCCAAGTTGCCCCCTCCATGTGGACATCGAAATCTGCACATCGGGGGCACTTGGGGGGGGGCAGAGATATTTTCCTGCACACTTGGAGCAGTCCCCAGGCATGCAGAAAAATCTAAAAAGTTGAAAAAAAATATGATGAATATTTAAATCCCCCCCAAAGTAAAAGCGTTCCCTGGTGAGCCACTCGGGCCTCGCCACCAATGCCAGGGGAGGAGCAGGAGAAGGCCCAGAGGCTCACCACCAGTGTGGAGGGGCAGGGAGAAGGATTGGTGGGCCTGGCGGCTGGGAGCCACGTGGGCCTCACCGTTGGTATGGGGGGGTGGGGGAGAAGACTCACCTGCAGCTGCTTCCTCCTCCTCCTCCTCCACATGGAGTTCCTCCCCCCCCCGCAAGTATCGCGGGTCCCCGCTTCCTGTACTGGTCTAATGTTCAGCTAGTTATCCAGGGAGTGCCCTGTTTGAGCTTCTGGAGACTGTGACTATTATGGGAACTGGGTTTTAATCTGTACCCCCTTTTGTTGTGGAAACATGTGGAGAAGGGTATATCACTGTAACAAAACAGAATAAGATATTCATTGCTATAACAATGTAATGTCATTTGTCAGTTTTTTAAAAAGGAAAAGTCCCTGGTGGTGCAGGCTTCTGCTGGGAGATTGAGGCTGGGAAACTATGGGAAACCTGCCATACAAAAGCCCAGTTCTGCTGTAGTGCACTGGCAGCTGTGACAGCAATGAGAAGACATTACAAGCTGTTTTTGTGTGGAAAAGTCCTCAGTCACACAAACCACATTTAGCTCATCTACCATTAGAAGTCCATGCAGCAGGGAGATACATTATCGAAGTCTAAGTGAGTAATTCCACCAACATGCTTGAGGATGGGATGGGAGATTAGGGGTTGGATTCAGTCTAAATTTTCCATTGAGAGCTAGTGTGGAGTAGTGGTTAGATTGTCAGGCTAGAATTTGGGGACCCAGATACCCTCTCTGCCGTGGAATCTTGTTGGGTGACCTTGAGTCAGACTCAGACTCTGAGACTAGCCTAGCTCACAGGGCTTTATGAGGCTACATTGAGAAGAGAAGAATGGTGTAAACCACTTTGGGACTTCATTAGGGAGAAAGGAAGTATAAATACATCAGTTTCATGGAATTTTCCTACTGATTTCCATAAAATGGGGCTCCTGGTGGACAGGAAATCCTGAGGAAGAAAATGAAGGACGTATGCAGCAGAATGGGGCAATCAGTGGAAATCACCAATTTAATCTATATCCAACCCTAGATTAGCAATGAGCACTGAAGTTCTCCCTGCATCCTTCCCAAACCTGCCACACCCAATATTGTGCCTCTCCACAGCTGCTATTTTCAGCTGCAACACCAAACTCATGAAGGCAGACGGATCTCAAGGAAGAGAGTTCTTCCTTTATTGACATCTATATGAAGGGGTGTTTTGTTTGCTTGCTTTTTTTTTAATGGAGTAGTCCCTACCTGCTTTCTGAAGCAGTTCAGTGAAGGTTCATTTCCTCAGTAAAAACTGGGCATGTTTTATAATGTAAAGTGCCCACCCTGATATCAGAGAAACAGATAACTAACAAATTAGCAGATGATTTTTAGTCTTACAAGTACAATATTCCATAAGTTACCCACTAAAAACAATGGAGCAGGCTTAATTTTTTTTATTGCAACTTGATGTCTAAGCTGTGATATGAAATTACTAATGCTTAGGAATTAGGATTTTTGTTTGGTCACCTTTCCAACAGATGGCACTGTCAAGTTTGATAGGAACAATATGATCCTAAAGGGAGAACATCAGGCTACCCCATAGAACTAATATGTTAAAAGGTGCATATCGTCCCTAACCAGTAGCTGGAGCTCTGATAGCAGTTCAATGTCAAATGTGGAGATCCACCCATAGAAATATCAGCATCTTGAACTTTAAAAAAGTCAAAAACTATTTTTAAAAATCATGTCAGCATAAAAGAATCAGCAATATTTGAATGTCTTTGAATCTACTTCACAATATTGAAAAATGAAACAGACTACATTTCCTGATTAAAAAAAACAGAAAAGGAAAAAAGGAGAAAAAAAAACCCTTAGACTTTGATCCCCAAAGCTCAGGTAAATGTTTCATGCATATGACCCCAATTAAGTCAGAAGTTCAATTTTTGTTAAGGAAAGTCATGTAAGTGTGAAACTAGAAGCCATATGTTCCCAGTAATTTGGTGTACTTAACAGTTTTGCCTTTACTATGGTATTGTATTGTATTTCCTTTTGCAACACTCTCATTGTTATGTACTCTGAAAACTATTCATCTAGAATTTATAAAAAGAGAACATATGGCTATCAAGGTCACTCCCTTAGCTGAAAGTCTTTGCAGTGAAAAGAGATTTTTTGCTTTGAACATAGTGCTTTGAGAAATGACCTTTTATACTTTTCAGCAAGTACTTCTTATCATTATGGATGCCCCAGATTAGCACATTTGATCTATTATCAATTTGGATATATGGCTTCACAGAACATTATAGCAGGAAAGACTGATTGACTCTAAAGATGCTGATGTTTATTTGAAATATTTCTCACTACAATAAATGTGACTTCCTTAAATAAATCCCTGGCCCCGGTCACATGGGAGGCTTTGATTCGCGAGAGGGACAGATCGGGGGTGCATCAAGCGGGCACAATCACACCGCAACATCTTGGAAGCGGCGCACACCCGTCCCTGATCTGTCTCTTCCGGCCGAAGATGCGGATAAAAAAAACCCCTACAAAACACGACTACTTACCAGAAAATCTGCAGCAGGGGCGGCCGCGGGATCACCGGTGCGCCCATCTCTGGCAACAGGCAAGACCCCCTGCCAAACTGCGCAGGTGTACACATGTGCAGCAGGCTCACTTCACTCACCCATCTGTGGCTTTCCCCCGGCATGCCGGGGAGCAACTGCGCAGCGGCTCGGGGGATCTGTCTGATCCCACCGCCATGCTTCTCTTTTGATGTGGCTCAAAAAAGCCGCACTTCAGCCGCACCTTTCCCCCCAGTGTGACCAGGGCCCATATACCACTTGACTCTGTTTCAAAAATGTTATATTCTGATTTTCACTTTTTAAATAATACTGCAAATGCACATGTACTGTTTAAATGCATTTTTTCTCTTCCAGAGATCTATTCCTCCATATTTTTCTCTGAAATAAGATGCAGATTTCAGACCAGTCTTCGCCTTCTGTTTTGCTAAAGCTCAGCCTGTTGCAAAAGCTGAGTTATGCCTTTTGGCCAGCATCTTTTTTACAGGGCACAGAACAGATGACTCCCATTTGCCACATGGATACCTTTCCCCAGTGACCTGTCAGGGGATGCTGGGATTACCTTTTGTAAAAGTGCAGTGTTCCTTTATTGATGCCCTAGGTAG
Organism: Gekko japonicus; assembly: GCF_001447785.1. Classification (NCBI taxonomy): domain Eukaryota; kingdom Metazoa; phylum Chordata; class Lepidosauria; order Squamata; family Gekkonidae; genus Gekko; species Gekko japonicus. The sequence goes on along the minus strand of NW_015171523.1, from coordinate 641,482 downwards.
GTGTTCTCTTGCCCCACCCTGGCCAGGATCCAAACTCTTGATGGGAGAGAACTTGGGTGGTCCATCATGGTTGCCTGTGCTGGCAGAGCTCAAGTGAAGTAAGAATTCTGTGGTTGGAAGCCATGTTTCCTCCCCTTTATGTTAATCTGTTGAATGGAAGCACAGCTGCAGGCAAGGATGAATCCACACCTGCAGAATTCACTGGTGTATGTTAACACTGGGGCTCCTGCTGTTCACACCACCAGCCTCTTTGGAAGCCAAGCAGCCAGCCACCCTCCTCCCACTACCTTGTGGTACTCTAAAAGTGGGTGGAAGTTGTATGATGTCAGTGAGCCATGGCTGCATCAGCAGATAGCAGTTGACTTTATATGTATGTGGGGCCAACAATGACATCCTAGTCCAAGATCAGTTAATGTCAGCTGGGTTGCTATGCACACTGGTGGAATCACTATGCAATTGGAACTTTGTCATGGGGGAATGCGTCACTTATTTCTTCCATGAGGAACAAGATCCAAACTAGCAGCACTGGCGCCACTCTAGCATCAACACACCACCAGTATCAGGGTCTTAGGATGGGGCTGCCCTTTTGTTTAAATATAATATTCATAACAAAACCTTAGTATTTTCTTCCTGGTGGATTCTGTTGTAAATGCTATGTACTTAGGCAATGACGAGTAAAAGATAAAAAACGCCTTGTTTTGCTCTTGGAATTTATTTTGTGACTGTGAATAATTTTTAATGGTGTCAGGTTAGACTTTAAATATTTTTAAGCAAACTCAATCCAATCAGTGATTTGCATTAAAACCAAATACAACATTTGAACTGTATTCTTGTAATAGGTTTTAATGCAATTGAAAATCAAGAAACTGTAAGAAACGGAGTACAGTAAAATGTTAATAAATTGCTTTAAACAGCTCACATTCTTACTTCAGTTTAGCTTATTGTTCTATCTTGTTGAACTTTGCCATGATATCATATGACAAAACGAAAGGGATCACAGATATCCACAGGAAAAATCCACAAGCAAAACCTGTGCTATGAACAACATTTATAAGATTTACATTGCTTTTCTAAAACTTTACAAAAGTGCAACAATTTGTCCATTATTCTCAGTTATACAATATTGCAAAAAAGTACACAATGTCCAACATTATGAGTGCCCGGTTGTGAACTCATTTCAACTTTAAAGTCTTCCTCAGACGTAATCCAATATTTAAAGGAGGTGTCAGCTTCTTAAGTCCAGCTCAGCATTGTAAATTCTTAATTTCCTCCACAAACATAGTTTATATATTTACAGAGGTTCAGCCTACAATAATGTCATGTTACTTTAAGAAACAAATGTTCAACATGCAGCTGCATGGTATTAACTAGTATAGTCTTTAAAGTGTCTGGATCCAGTTAGTTGTAGAGAGCATTTACCAGCTAGAAAATGAAGGCTTTAGCCGGGTGAAATAGTATGGAGCATTTGCCAGCCAGAATAATGAAGGCTCTAGCCAGATAAAATATAATAAGGACTTGATTGCTACTACCTAAATAAGTTAGTGTTTGTGGAGAGCATGGCCAGTAAAATTCAGGAGGCTTTTTTGCACCTACAAAGGATTGGCTTGCTCCAGAAATACTTATTATGGAACCAGAAGTAAGTTTTCTAAAAGTTAAATTATTATAACTAAATTATTATAACTAAATTATTATAAGTATAAAATAACTATTTTCCATGCAGCTTCAGGTAGAGTCTTCTTGATTATGGTTTATTCCAGGATATTATGAAGGAATTACTGTTTATTTGGATTTTAGAAGTGCTATTGGGGAAGATAAGGCAAGAAAAAAAAGGATTGAAGCTTAAAGGTTTTTCTTATAAATATAGGGCTTTTGCTGACGATGTGATGTTTTTGGTGGAAGAACCACTTATTGGTCTACCGGTTTTGATGGATAAGATTAAGGAGTTTGGTGACTTGGCAGGATTTTATGTTAATAAGACCAAGACCAAAATGTTGTGCAAAAATATGAAGAAAGAGAGACAACAGCAGTTACAAGAAAAAATACAATGCGAAGTTGTGAAAAAAGTAAAATACTTGGGGATTGATCTGACAACAAAGAATATTGATTTGTTTAAGAATAACTATGAAAAGCTGTGGAGTAAAATAAAGCAAGACTTTAACAAATGGGATACAATGAACTTGTCGCTACTGGGAAGAATATCGGTGATCAAAATGAATGTTTTACCATGTTTGATGTTTCTATTTCACACCATTCCAATTGTGAGAGAAGCTAAGGTGCTGAATACATGGCAAAAGCAACTGTCGAAATTTGTCTGGGCTGGTAGGAAACCGAGGATCAAAATGAAGATATTATGTGATGCCAAAGAACGTGGAGGATTTCAATTATCAAAGCTTAGACTTTATCATGAAGCGGTTTGTTTGACGTGGATGGAACAATGGATTAACTTAGACAATAAGAAATTACTGGCACTGGAAGGGCATGACTGTAAATTTGGTTGGCATGCTTATTTATGGTATGTAAAGGTGCAAATGGATAGACTTTTTATACACCATTTCGTAAGAAGGACATTGTTTGATACTTGGATGAAGTATAAAAGATTTTTCTTTGAACAAAGACCATTATGGATTGTTCCAGCAGAAGTGCTCAACCCTTATACGAGAGTTAAGGGTGAAGACTGGTTAGCTTACAGAGACATTTTGAAAAAAGAAGGCAAATAATCTGTCTTAAAGGACAGAGAAGAATTAGAATTTCAATATGAATGGTTAAAGTATAGACAAATATATGATCTGTTTAGAATGGATAAGAAAAAATTATGGTTTTAGGGGGGGAAATAATGAAATAGAGTCTGTATGGGTAGAAAAAGGGGGAAAATGATTTCTAAAATTTATAAAGTTTTGTTAAAATGGTATACAGAGGATGAGACGGTAAAAGAGCAAATGATAAAATGGGTTATAAACACAAATAAAGAAATAGATATGTCAGTTTGGGAATATTTCTGGAAAAATTCAATGAAAATTTCAACATGTACAAATTTGAAATAGAATTGTTTTAAAATGATGCATAGATGGTATATGACACCCCAAAACATTGCAAATATGAATGAACATATGTCAAATAAGTGCTGGAAATATAAGAAAAAAGAGGGTTCTTTTTATCATATGTGGTGGACTTGTGATAAAGCTGAGAAATTTGGGACAGAAGTCCACAGTGAAATGCAAAAAATATTGAAATGTACTTTTAAAAAAGAACCAGAAATATTACTTTTAGGACTTAAGATGGAAGAAGTGAATGCAGCTAAAAGAACACTGTTATGGTATTTGATTATGACTGCTAGAATGACGTATGCGCAATACTGGAAACAAGATAGAGTGCCAGAGATATGGGAATGGATCAAAAAATTACTCTTTATGGCAGAAATGGACAAACTAACAAGGAAATTGAATAATAAAGAAGATAAAGAATTTTTTGAAGATTGGAAAGACTTTAAAGAATATATGGAAAATAATTGGGATGTTAAAAATAATTTGCTTTGTTTTGAAAGTTATTGAAAATGGAAGACAATTAAGTGAATGATGAAATATTAAATAGATAAGGTTACTTGGCTAAGAGATTATGAAAAAATAGAGAAGAGGAATTATTTGATAAAATTAAACAATGTAAGAGGATGGAGTAAAAATGGATATTGTAAAAGGATGGAGCATTGCGGGAGGCCAACAAAGGGGGGGAAGGAGGGAGGAAAAGGGATATATGGGATGAAATTGAAAATATATAATTGTAATGTGGTTTTTGTTAAATATATCCAAATAATAAAATTGTTTTTTTTTTAAAAAAAAAAATTGGATTACGGCTGAGAAAGACTTTAAAGTTGAAATGAGTTCACAACCAGGTACTCATAATGTTGGACATTGTGTACTTTTTTGCAATCTATATATCTAATAGTGAAGTGCCCCCGTCTGTGCGGATATCTATATCTGCACTTCGGGGGCACTTGGGGGGCAGGGAGAGGTTTGTGCACTCTTGGGGCAGTCCCCAGGGGTGCACAAAAATCTGAAAACTAAAAAAAAATATCGGGGGGATGTTTAAATCCCCCCAAAAGTGCCAGAGCGTTCGTGCGCATGCGCACGAACGCTCTGTAGCCGACCTTGCCGCCGCCTCGGAGGCGGGCTGGTGGGCAGGCAGGCGCCTGGGGGAACAGCGAGGCCTGGGGAGGCCTGAGGCAGCCTCAATTCGGAGCCGGACGGGGGGAGGAAACAGCCGCTCCGAGATACACCCCCGCCGCCGCCCCTCGCCCGTTCCCCAGCCCCGCGGTGCTCTCCCGCTCGCCCACCTTCACCTCCAGCAGCAGCAGCCACAGCACAGGAAGTCCAAGGAGCAGCGTCGAGACGTCCCTCCCATCTCGCCGGCCAGCCGCAGAAAGTGAAAGCGACCACTCTCCTCCTGCTATAGGAGAGGCCCAGTAGCGGCAGCGGCGAGACACAAGTGAGGAGGGGGAAGAAAGTCAGGGAGGGGAAGAGAGACTGCCGAGGGCCTCGGTACACGGGGAAAAATAGAGAGAGAGTGGGGGGGAAGAGAGACTGGTGAGGGGGGGAAACAGCCTGGCAAAACCAAGCTTTGACGGGGGAGAGAGAGAGAGAGAGAGAGACTGGGGGGAGAAAGAGAATGGGGGAAAGAGAGAGACTGCCCCCCCCGCGAGTATCGCGGGTCTCCCCCTTGTATTGTATAACTGAGAATAATGAACAAATTGTTGCACTTTTGTAAAGTTTTAGAAAAGCAATGTAAATCTTATAAATGTTGTTCATAGCACAGGTTTTGCTTGTGGTTTTTTCCTGTGATATCATATGAAGCAACAATCACTGGTTACAAACTCTTATCACTAAGTAACAGCCCAATCAATCGATCAATCATTCAATCAGTTTATTTCTACAGTCCTTAGACCAGTCATACAAAAAGTAGTACACCTTTACAATATTCCAAGATTTTAAGATACATCAGTGACACATTAATTAAATTAATTTTAATTTAATTAATGTGTCACTGATGTATCTTAATCTAATATCAAACAACTATATCTAACTAGCTACCTTAGAGTTTCCGTGATCTGAGTATCACCATACAGAAACTGGCTACTTGATGGGTAATTTTGGGGTTTCTATCAGATAGAAGAAACTCAAGTCTAGCTTTTTCAGAAAGACCCAGAATTAGTTCAGTCAGCGGAGTGATTTTATTACACACCACCTTATAATACGGACATCTGAAAAACATGTGCTCTGTAGTCTCAACCTCCCTTAATGAGAGCCTTTCTGAGAAAGGAGTATTCTTGTATTTTCCTTCAAGTACAGCAGAAGGGAGGGCAGAGCACCTCGCCAGAGTGAAGGCTCTTCTAAACCCTGTTACTTAAAGAGATGTTAAATAGTTGGCTGGAACCACAGTATTTTTGATAATTGCCCTCATCTTAATGTTTTGTATGCTGGAAAGATCAATTTGGCATTCTATATCCTCAATTCTCTCCTTAACTAATATTTTTGCTTGGTCTGTTTCAAAAGATAAGAGCACCTGGGGGGGGGGGAACCTATTTTCAGCAGATAGCTCTGAACAGACTTAGACCAATTTGATTGGAAATTGTCGCAGAGTATCAGAGGGATAAACCTTGTGGGTTGAGATACCCCTTTAGCCAGGTATGTATTGATAGAATACAGACCCAGGCTTCAACTTTTAAACAGCCTGTCTCCAGTCTTACCCTGGCATTTGACACACATCTAGGGACCTGTAAGAACTTAGACTGACCTCTTTCTAGAGGTGCAAAATAGGAACTTGGTGGCCCCATAAATGACCCATATAACAGTTGGGCTAGCATCTTGAGTTTATATAATTTAAGGGCTGTGGGAATATATAACCCCCCTTGAGAGTAATGGAATTTTGCAATACTATTTGCAGATCTTTTTCCTTGGTCCGCAGCATACTTACTATGTTGAAGCCTAGAACCCGTGGCCTGCAGGACTACTCCAAGATATTTAAAGTTATTAACTTGCTCAATGTGATGGCCATTAATCAACCAGGACCAAATTTTCGGTCTACGCCCAAAAGCAACTATCTTGGTTTTCTGGTAATTGATTGTAAGAGACTCTGTTTCACAGTATGAGGAGAGCTTCCCAAGAGCCCTCGTCAATCCTACAGGGGTTCTGGAGAGTAGCACTGTGTCATCAGCATATAATAACGCTGGTACTGTCCTATTGGCAAGTCTAGGGGGATGGAGTTCTGGAGTGTTAAGCCAGCTAGATAGATTGTTTATGTAAAAAATAACCAGTGCCGGGTCTAACAAGCAGCCTTGCCTGACACATCTGAAGGTCTGAATGGGTTCAGTAAGATATCCTTGTCTGCTGCATCAGACTCTCAGATAAGTTTGTTCATGTAATGCCCGTATAAGATATAGGAGTCTTCTATCAATAGTTGAATCTGATAATTTGTCCCAAAGTCGCATTCTGGATACGGAATCAAATGCAGATTTGAAATCAACAAAGGCTGCGTAAAGTGAAATTATTCCCTTAGATGAGTATTTCTCAATAAGGTGTTGGATAATTAAGCATTGATCTATTGTACATCTCCCTGCTCCCTGTTCTGCTGCTAAAATGTTTTCTTGTTCAAACCAGTCCAAACGTTTGTTCAAGAGATGCCTAACATATATCTTACTTATGATATTCAGCAGATTGGCCTAAAATTTGATGGATCCTACCCTCTGTTACCTTTTTTATAAAACGGGACCACTATGGCCATTCCCCATGAATTTGGCATATGGCCTGTATCATCGATATATGTAAAAAGGAGGGCCAAAAAAGAGGCCCACAACTCCTTATTTTCTTTCACAAATTCAGGTGGGATACCATCGTAACCAGGGGCTTTAGCATTATTTAGTTGGTTTATGTGGGATTTAATCTCACCTGGGGTTACAGGAGGCCATTTGAGGGTATTTTCTAATGCTATTTGAGGGGAAGATTGAGAAGCATCCTTGTACAATTCTGTAAAAAAAAGAAACCCATTTATCTGATGGTATACAAGAGGATATTAAAGATTTGGGTCCCAAAAGTCTGCCTGTAATTAATTTCCAGAAAAGGGAAGGGTTTTTTATGTTTTACTGCTATGATCAGTTTCCCCCATAGTTCTCTATTGTATTCTTTCTTGCAACATTGTATCAGCAGTTTATAGTCTTTTTTTGTGACAGCAGATATTTTAGGACTTCTCCTTTAGCCTTATCTTCTGATGTCCGATATTGCTGGTACCTCCATTTTAGAATTTTTTTTTGCTGTTACACAACTATGATTAAACCATGGTTTGGAGCAGTTATAGGATTTCTGGAACCTTTCATTATATGGATGAACGAGAGATGGATTTAGCTTTTGTATAAAATTTTCATAAATGGATATGGGATTGAATGAGTGAGATTTTCATAAACTTCTATGGGGTCTTGAACTGCCATTGAATACCCTAGTGCTTGACAGGAGTTCATTAGACAACCTGAACTCAGAATTTCTTTTAAACATTGACCTAAAGTGGAGGACCATCTCACTCTGCAGCTAACCCTATCTGTAGGTTGAACCATAATAGGGTATCTGGAGGTCAGATGAGGGCCCTCAGGATCTAAAGAAACCTGTAAAAATAGTGGGAAATGGTCACCCTCCAAATATGGTAGTACTTGAAATTTCTCCATCAGGAAAACTAGAGTTCTGCAAGTCAAAATGTAATCAATTGTACTCACTTTGGCACCTGCCATGAAAATGAATTCACCAGGGGAATCATTGATAGTAGACCCATTTAAAATAAAGAGTCCTAACCTAAAGGCAAACTTAAAAAGGCAAGCCCCTGCATAGTTTGCTTTTTGATATTTAAACACTCTCTCCTGACTCAGTGAACCCAAAGATTCACCTGACAAGCTGATCTGCAGCTTAAATTTGGTTGCCAGAAAAGCATCATTTGGTCCCAAACATGCATTCAAGTCACCACCTAGCAGTAACATGGTCTCAGGATGCTCCAGCATTAGGGCCCTTACATCATTTTCAAGGGACATCCAAATTCCCTCTATCTCAGATTTTTTACAGAGAATAAATAGCTTATAATTCTTTCCCCAAGATAAATTCACAGCCATCGCCAATTGCCCCAAAGGAGATTTTGCTAAACATTTTACTTTTAGAGATGTCGATAGTAGGATACCCAATCCCCCTTTCAGTCGCCCCGACCCACACCCTGGTACTCCATTAACTCTAAAAGAATTAAAACCATCTAAAATTAAATCAGCATCTGACTAGATCTCCTGTACAAGAATAATATCATAGTTCTGACAGAAAAAAAGGAATATCCAGGTACTGAGAGATGCATCGTGTCCATCTGGCCACATTCCAGGACAGACGTTCAAGGGCAGCAGTCTCTTTCTGAGACCCTGTGGATTGACACTGTCATGCTTGAGGAACTGTTCTCTGGGAGATTTCTTGAGTTTCCTGCTCAGTCGGCCTCAGCCATGTCTTCTGAATTTGATGTGGTTAAATCGATATAAGCCCCTCCTTCTGAGATCTTACAAGTCTTTGGAGGCAACTGCATATCAAGTGCTTGTTGGATAACCTTAGATGACAAGGAAAGGTCAAAAATAGTGAAAGAGTTGTTCAAAGGCTTAGAGGTCTCAGGCTGTTGGACAACCTTTTCCTGGGTATTACAGCATTTGGGAGGAGATGAAGTATCCATTGGAGTGGTAGCCATCGGTGAACTGAGGTTGATTAAGTCCTTCAGGGGTTCGGCCCTCTTTAATGTTGCACACAGAGTTTGTTTCAATTTATTAACCAGACTAGCAGTAAAGCCCGTTGTGGAAATAAATACAACGGGATCTAGAAAGAGGCTCTGGGGGAGTGCTCTGGCTTTGGGCAAACAGTGTCATTTTGCTGTGGTGACCTCAGCAGGGTATAATGACAGAGTCCACTGTTTTCTCCAGAGGAACTGATCTCTGCTCCCTGAAGAGTAGTTGTAATTTTGAGTGATCTGTAGCCCTCACCTGGAGATTGGCAACAATTGTTACCCAGGATGAAATGGCTGGTTTGGAGGGTGGAGTCTATGGCATTCTACCTGTCTGAGGTCCCACCCCTCCGCAAACCCCACCCTCTCCAGGCTCCACCCCTCAAATCCCCAGGAATTTGCCAGCCTGGAGTTGGCAACCCCATCTCCTTCCCAGCTAACCATCAACCTACCATTATCTGCCCCTTTGACTTCAGCTGACTTCCGCCCTCCCTTCTGCAGAGCAATTGTAATTTTGAGTGGTCTCCAGCCCTCACCTGGAGATTGGCAACAATGGTTCCCCATGAGGGACTGAGTGGTTTGGAGGGTGGAGTCTATGGCATTGTACCTGTCTGAGGTCCCACCCCTCCTCAAACCTCACCCTCTTCAGGCTCCATCCCTCAAATCTCCAGGAATTTCCCATCGGGAGTTGGCAACCCTATCAGGATTGGCCCCAATATGTTTTCTCCCAAAGGCCAAAGTAGGTGACTGGACCAAACTAAGTTGCCTACCATCAGGCACTGAGGGGAAAGTAGGGTTGCCAGCTATAAGGAGGGAAATACCTGGAGTGTTGGGGGGTGGAT
>NW_015171523.1:603865-631529 GCF_001447785.1 Gekko japonicus | reverse complement strand
CCAGCAGAGTGAGAAAATGCCAGAGGCTCTGGGTGGGTGCCCCATCGTAAATGCACCAAACAATTCCTAAAGATTTGCCAAAACACTACTCTGTCGATAAATTGCAGCACTTTGAAGTAGCACCAGAGCTTTAAGAGCTCTCCAGCTGTCACCTGGAGACTGGCAACAGCTTGTTTGGAGGGTGGGGAGTATGGCATTGTATCTGTCTGAGGTCCCCCTCTTCCTCCTCCTCCTCCTCAGACCCCACCCTCAGCAGGCTTCATCCCGACATTCCAACTGCCTTGCGGGGAGGGGGGTGAGTTTGAGGTGTGGAATGCAGTGAAGTCCAATCAGCTTCCATATGCAAAAGACCTTGAAGGTTCCATATGCAACTGACATTCCAACTGCCTTGCGGGGAGGGGGGTGAGTTTGAGGTGTGGAATGCAGTGAAGTCCAATCAGCTTCCATATGCAAAAGACCTTGAAGGTTCCATATGCAACTGACATTCCAACTGCCTTGCGGGGAGGGGGGTGAGTTTGAGGTGTGGAATGCAGTGAAGTCCAATCAGCTTCCATATGCAAAAGACCTTGAAGGTTCCATATGCAACTGACATTCCAACTGCCTTGCGGGGAGGGGGGTGAGTTTGAGGTGTGGAATGCAGTGAAGTCCAATCAGCTTCCATATGCAAAAGACCTTGAAACGCTGGGCGGGACTGCACAAAGCAGCCAGTCAACCCAGCCAGCGTCTTCTGACTGACAGTTCAAGCGTCCATACACTAAAGGAGTGCATTTTAGAACTTTGGCACCCACTATTCAATTATATATAAGGAGAGATTGGTAGGGGGTTTGTAGCATAAAGTTGGTTTTCCACTGCTATCCATAGAGGGCACCATAGCTTTATCCATATGCTGCTGCCTCTGGCTTTCCTGTGAGCCCCTATCAGATGGAACACAGCCACCACCACACGAGTGGAGAGGGCTCTTCCTTGTGTCCTGGTATACTCTAGTTGGACAAATGCCAAATGTACCTAAGAAGTCTCTCATCTTAAGCAGCATCTGTGGGATAGTGGGTTGCCGAAATAGCAGGACCAGTCTTCTATTTCTGCTTGAGGGAGAATTTGTCTGAAGAAAAAGAATAAGATCTTTGTATTTCTTTCTCCTTTGTCTTATTTCAAATGGAATGTCTTTTAGAACTCTTGTCTACTGTCCCAGTGGCCTGCATTTACTGCAATGTGAGCAATTTCCAGGGCAACCAGAGGACTTTTCCGTATCAGAAAATCTTTAGAGGAGGAGTGGTGTACAACTTCATCATTTAGAGTTGAAGGATGGCAAGAAGCAGCATCAAAGTCTCTCTTTGGCAGTAGCTTAGACCCAACCTCTCCTTTGGGTGAGTGTTCTGGCACTGCTAGATGTGGCATGCCTCCTTCCAAATTTCTCTTTAGATTTTCTAGACTGACCAGGTTGGCTGATATTTTGTTTAGTTGCTGGAAGATGGCTATGACTGTCTCAGCTGTTAGAAGACACTGATCACCAATCAATTTGGTTAAGTCTGCTTTTGAGGTTTCTCTGTTTTCTCTTAAAGCTGTAGAGTTTAAAGGACTTGAGTTCAAAGTAGGTTCCTGGTGGGAAGTAGCAGTCTCTCCCACACTCTCAGCAAAAACCTCACTATTCAGGAGTGGAAATTGCATGGAACTAGAGGGATTCAGGGCTCCAATACACTGAACTTGTTTTCCAAGGGAGGAAATCCCCTCCCATAGAGCTCCGTCATTTAAAAAATCATCTATGGCTGCGGTCACACGGAACAGAAGCCACACAAGTGAGACGGAAAACAGGCGGAGTTTCCGGGCGCGATCTCACCAGCACATCTGGGAAGCGTAGCACTCCCGTGGCTCAACCGAGGCTTCCAGCCAAAACTGCGTGGCAAAAAACTAGTACCTCGGAGGTACTAGTTTCCAGAAACTGCGGGGCAAGGGCGGGCGTCTGATCGCGTTTCCGGTGGCATCCAGCGCCCGCCCATGTCCCCTTGCACATAAGGTGTGTTTTTTTTGTCCAAGTCTCTGTGGATGTGCACACGCACCCAACGGAGCATGCACATTTGTCATGTACACACAAAAACAAAACAGTTTGCCGCGGCATGCGCTTCTTCGTTGCGCACCGGCTTTTCCTGTGATCAGCACCTCTCCCTTGCCATGGAACCTCCACGGTACCTCCACAGGACCTCCATGGGAGGTCTGATCGCTTAACTGCGCAGTAGTTTGCCCCAGGGCAAACAGCCACACTTCTCCCTCGCAGTTTCCTGCCCGTGTGACCGGGGCCTATGTAAAGCTGCTTTGAGGATTTACTGTAAGATGTTACCAGAGAGCCAGAGTTTGAGTCATTTCTATTTCTTTTCTTAGTCATTTTGGTAGCAGTAAGACAGCACACAGTGGTAGAGAGTTGTAGCTGCTAGTCTCTCTGTGACTGGAAACTTTTTAAAAGATTTACAGCTGCACCTTCAGCATTTGCTGTGTCCTCTTTAAGTCTTATCTATAAACAAAACAAACTATCTGAACTACAAGGCTACAGGGCTACCCTAATACACTAGTCTAACTTGGGGAGTAACTCCAACTGTGATGGAACTAGTCTAACTTGGGGAGTAACTCCGTGAGACAAATCAAATCCAAAAGATAAGAAAAAAACCTTAATGCATTGGAGCTCTGCGAAGAGCATCTGAGCAGGACGCCACCCCACTGGAAATCCAGCTCAATCCTATGTAGTTACTCCAGTCTAAACTAAATACTTTCACTGGGTTTAGACCTGAATAATTCTTCATAGGACTACACTATCACTCAGAAGACTCAATTTCATTTGTATCTTTACAAAGTAAAATTACCACTATTTCTTAACGGAATTCTATGATGGAAACAATAAATGATAGTACACAGATCTGAATCAATCTTTAAAAAACTATTAATTACAATGTAAAATATTGCTTATTTTTAGCAACAAAATATTGCAATTCAAAAGAACTTTTTAAAGGCCTATACTTCCATTACAAAGGTCTGTGATGGAACTGTGCAGAAAAACAAGATATTTACAACCATCCATGCTGTGGCTGATAAAATGTGCTGGAAAGATAAAAGCTTATGGCTTGATTTACTAAATTTAGCACTTTAAGGCCACACAAAATGATTTATTTTTTTAACCAATAATCCATTAGATTCTAACTGCTTAGTTTTTATCTACACAACAGATAAATAATGTGATAAAACTCAAAAGCTAGATAGCCATCCTTAAAAGCAATCAATAATATCAGAGCTCTGTTGCATTCACTTGGACTATGCATACTGCTGTTCAGAGTGCACTGAAATGTGGAAATGCTCCAACTCACAGCAAACAGAATAGATTATTACAATTAATTATCTCCATAGTTGTATACATTTCTAGTTCAGCTGTTCTAGTTCTCCCTTGGATCATGAAATATAGTGCGAGTTTCTGATAGCTGTCAAAGATAGAGTATCAGCTGTTTAGCTGAAATAAGCCTTTAATTTTTTTCTAAAAAACCCACCATGTCTTGAATCATATGGAAGGGGTTTTTTTAAATACAGGAGGATTTCAAAAGCAATTTGTAACTCAACATGGGAAGAAGGAAAGGGGACTGCTTAAAAAAATAAAACCTGAAACTTTGCTGACTATGGACAAAATCTTAAGTATATTTAAAAGAGCAGTCTAGATCATGGCCAACTTTCATGATCCTTATTTATTTATTTCGTTTTCTATCCTGCCTTGCTTGACAAGCAGGCTCAAGGTGGCGTACAATAATAATTTACAATAAAAACAGATAAAATTCAACAATAAAATATAAAGTGCAAATTACATACAAACAATAAAGTGCAGATGGCGATGGTTGTAGTTGGCCCCATATTACTATCCCAAAGAAAGTAACAGTAATAGATGTTCAGTAGCTCATTCAGTGGCGGGTCCTAATTGAAGGCTTGGTGGAAGAGCTCCGTTTTATAGGCCCTGCGGAACGGTAAGAGGTCCCGCAGGGCCTTGATGTCCTCCAGGAGCTCATTCCACCAGTGTGGAGCCACCACTGAGAAGGCCCTGGATCTGGTAATAGCCAGTCTGGAATCCTTGGGGCCAGGGACAGTCAGGCGATTTAAAATCCCCAACCTCAGTGCTCTCTGGGGTGTATATGGGGAAAGGTGGTCCCTCAGGTACGCAGGCCCCTGGCCATATAGGACTTTAAAGGTCAAAACCAGCACCTTGAAGCGAATCCGTTATGCTATTGGCAGCCAGTGCAGCTCCCTCAGCACAGGCCAAATGTGCTCTTAAATAGAGAGGCCCATCAACAGTCTGGCTGCTGCATTCTGCACTAGCTGCAGCTTCCGGATTGGGGACAAGGGAAGCCCCATGTACAGAACATTGCAGTACTCCAATCTCAAGGTGACGATAGCATGGATCACTGTTGCCGGGTCATTGCGTTCGAGGAAGGGAACCAACTGCCTAATCAGCCATAGATGGTAAAAGGGTTCCTTGACAGTGGCTGCTACCTGGGCCTCCATTGTTAAGGTGGCATCCAGGAACACTCCCAGACTCCTGACCCTCAGCCTAAGCCAGCCTGCCACGTCCTGAAGGTCACCTGGGGTAGAGTCGGACTGACCACCCAGCAACAGATATAGCTGGGTGTCATCTGCATACTGGTGACACCCAAGCCTGTGCCTCTGGGCTATCTGGGCAAGGGGGCGCATGTAGATGTTAAATAAAATCGGGGATAACACCACCCCCTTGGGGGACCCCACAGACCAGTGGGTACTTCTGGGACGTCTGCTCCCCAACCACCACCCTCTGTCCCTGACCTTGGAGAAAGGAGACGAGCCATTGTAAGGCAAGCCCCTGAATCCCAGTGTCAGCGAGGCGGTGGATCAGCAACTGGTGGTCAAACATGTCGAACGCCACCAACAGGTCCAACAACACCAGTGCCACTATACCGCCTCAATCCAGATGCCTCTGGAGGTCGTCTGTGAGGGCGACCAGTGCCGTCTCCATCCCATGGCCTGGCCGGAAGCAGCAAGACTTTATCTGCAAAATAGTTCACAAAAACCTCACAGCCAATGTCCAATTCCCTAGCATTTGGCCTTCCCTGGGGCAGCTGTTAATAACCGAATAGTTCTAAACAATTGTGCCGGACGTGAGCTAGCACATGCAACTGTGGCCACATAGAACTCTCTCTTTGCAGCTTTGACTGCCATCTCATAAACGTCCTATAGGATGCTCTTGCTGCTTCATCGCGAGCCTGAGCCCTTGTTTCATCAGCCGCAGCTCCTCAGAAAACCAAGGAGACCGCTTAGAGTGAGGGTACAGAGGGCGTCGGGGGCGATCTTGTTGATGGCAGTCGAGAGTCAGTGTGCCAGTCCTTGACTAGCTCATCTAACAAGCCTCCAGGGAGCATAGGATCTCGTAGAGCCATCTGAAGCCGCTGAGGGTCCATTTGGCTCCGCGGGCAAGCCAAAATATACTCACCACCCAAACAGGGTCAGGGTGCCACATTCACACAGGCCTTCAGGGCATGGTGGTCCGATCATTGCCATAGAAGTAATCCGGTCCACTGTAACCCCCACCACGAAGATCAAATCAAGCGTGTGACCTGCTCTGTGGGTGGGAGCTGTTACATATTGGGAGAGTCCCAGTGCCACCATGAACGACACCAGGTCCATCGCCATTGGAGAGGCCGCGTCATCACCCAAGACTATCAGTCAAGGGTACTCCAATGCCCGGCCAGAAACAACCTCCACCAGGGATGACAGGCCATCGGCCGGTGCATTGGGCGGTCAGTACACTAACCAAATAGCCAAACTCTCCTCCACATCTCACACAAAGCCAGCACTCTCTATGCCTGTGAGCCTCAATGGTGGGAGTGTCCTGAAGGAGTAAGCCTCCCGTATGAACAGAGCCACTCCTCCCCCCACCCCACCCTTTAGTCCGTGAATGGTGGAGGACGGAGAACCCAGGTGGAGCCAATTGGAAGAGCGCTACAATCTCCCCCTCTTGGACCCAGGTCTCTGTCATGCAAGCCAGGTCCACATTTTGCTCCAGAAGGAAGTCTCGCAGAATTGCGGTCTTGTTGTTTATGGACCTGGCATTGCACAACACCAGTGTTGAAGAGGGGTTATTCCTCCTAGCCCCACTGACCGCCACCTTTGGGATGAGGTGCAGGCTGGAAGGTGGCTGAACTTCTCTCTTTCTCTGTCCCTTTCCCTTTGTTTTCTGCCTGGCCCCACCACTGTACCGTCTCCAGCCCAAGAGCACTGGAATATCCTGACTTATCATCACCATTTTGATGGTCTTCATAGAACCACAGACCAATTTATAGCTGTTACTGGTTGGGTACCAGCATGTGCAACAGAACAACATTAACAGTCACTAATTCCTAAATTAAATACAAATTTGACACAGCCTACAAGTTGAATGCCCTCCTAAAAATTCCAGTAGCCTTTGAAGCCTCGTTTGTTCCCCACCCCACCCCCTCAGCTTGCCAGTATCACTATAGCTAATGGTTAAACTGATCTATGGCAATTTTACACTAGGCACCAGATCACCTCCTATTAATTTGTAAATTGAAATAGCAAACTAATTAATTAACAAACATCTCTATAGGGCATCCAATAAATCATTTGTCAAATTAATTGGGGAATAACAATCAATACCAATAGGACAACACAATCAATAACACAATCAATTATTCATCCCTACCCTAGCCCCATTAATTAATTTAACCTATCCCTTCTTAATTCATCGCCTGTATCCATTGCCTCTGTTGCCAGCTGCCAGCCAACAAGTGGCAGTCCAACCTCTGAGTCCAGTCCAATGATCGTCCTTGAGTCTGATAGTTTGGTCTACGGGTTTCTGCCTTTGTCCCTTGAGCCCGCTCTCTATCAGCATTGCCAGCCTCTGCCCGCCTCTCTGTAGCTCTCTCAGCCCATCCTCAGTGATATATCCATTACAGAATGCTGGAATCTGAGCTTGGAAGTTTAGAACTATGAATTTTCTATCAGGAAAATTGGAGTGAAAATACCACATCATCGCTTAGCAAACCAGTCAAACATAAGAATGAGCTTTATGTCATTGACATCCAGCAATTAAACCACATTAATACAAGTTAATGCAATCTCACAATCTCATCAAAATAATTATTCATTAGCAGGTACTCTGAAGCTTGCATACTGAAGAAGCCCTCCACTTGTAAAAGTTCATTTATTTTTGTTTGTCTAATTATTCCTTGTAGGATCATCATGTTAACTTCAAGGTTATGTTGTAACAGTTTTATAAATAGAATTACTGTATTAAAAACATATATATATGATGAAATGCCTGTAAGTAGCTTTTCACCACAGGGGGGGAAAGTTTTGCATATCTAATTCTGAATATGGCCCCAAATTGTGGTTCAAAAAATCCCCATGGCAGCAGCAAGTCAGGTAGGCAGAAGAGACTGTGGGGGTATGGGTGGGTGGACAAGGAAGTGACAGTAGAGGCCATGGGAGGGCAAGAGAGGTGTAGATGCCGGGCAGGTAAAAGGTTAACAGTAGAGGCAGCAAGTGAGAAACGTGGCACAAGGCTGTGCAAACAAATGAGCAAGTGATGCAGCAGTGGTGCTAGAAATAGGGATGGGCACGAACCACAGTTCTGCAGTTCAGTTCAGATCATGGTTTGTAGCTGACCCATGAACCAAACCACTAACATACTTGAATGGATATATGCCAGTTCACAAACTGAACCCATTTGTATATGTTTGTGAGCCATTTAAACCAAACAGCTGAGCGATGCCTATGCCCCTGGCGGCTCGTAGGATGAGCTAGTTGAGGATTGGCATGGCCAACTCTCAGCAGCCATTAACGAGATCACTCCCCGACGCCCTCTGCGTCCTCACTCCAAGCGGGCTCAGACGACTAGAGAGACAGTGGCGGTGCGCCCTCAACGAAGCAACAAGAGCATCTTATAGGACATTTATGAGATCCTATGATATGGCAGTCAAAGCCACGAAGAGAGAGTTCTATGTGGCCACAATTGCGTCTGCAAGCTCACGCCCAGCACAATTGTTTAGAACTATTCAGTCATTAACAGATTTGCCAGATGGCAGACCAAATGCTAGGGAATTGGATATCGGCTGTGAGGCTTTTGCGAGCTATTTCGCAGATAAAGTCTTGTTGCTCCACCGTGACCTCCCTGCCACAGTTGAGACAGTGAATGAACTGGAGGCCCCATGCACGTCTTCTGGTCCCATTCTGGATTATTTCAGTCCACTCACCTTAAGTCTACAGACTGCTCTCAACGGTATGCCCAACTACGTGCAGACTTGATCTGTGCCCTTCATGGCTTATAAAAGCTGGTCATGAGGGGTTTTGAGGTGCCCTCAGGGATATTATCAACAAGTCTGTCATTGAGAGACTGTTCCCGGGGGCACTCAAGGAAGCCTTGGTCTGCCTTCTTCTGAAAAAAACATCCTTGGACCCGGCCGAATTGGCTAACTAGCAGCTGGTTTCAAATTTGCCCTATTTGGGTAACTTACTTGAGAGGGCGGTGGTGATTCAGTTGCAGAGCTTTATGGATGACACTTCCAAACTAGACCTTTTCCAGTCCGGCTTCCGTCCAGGCCATGGGACAGAGACGGCTCTGGTCGCCCGCACAGGTGACCTGCGGAGGCATCTGGATCAAGGTGGCATGGCAGTACTGTTGTTGTTGGACCTGTTGGCGGAGTTTGACATGGTCAACCATCAGTTACTGATCCACCACCTCACCAACATTGGGATTCAGTGGCTTGCCTTGCAATGGCTTGTCTCCTTCCTACAAGGTTGGGAACAGAAGGTGGCGCTTGGAGAGCAGATGCCCCAGAGGTACTCGCTGGTGTGCAGGGTTCCCCAAGGGGCAGTGCTATCCCCAATGTTATTTAACATCTATATGCACCCCCTTGCCCAGATTGCCCGGAGGCATAGGCTAGGGTGTCACCAATATGCAGACGACACCCAGCTATATCTGTTGTTGGGCGGTCAGTATGACTCTACCCCAGATGACCTCGATTGGGCACTTCAGGATGTGGCGGGCTGGTTTAGACTGAGCCAATTGAAATTGAATCCAATGAAGGTGGAGGTCTTGTGCCTGAGTCGGAGTGGGTCGGGGGTAGGGATCCCATTACCGACATTCGATGGGGCAAGAGGCTGGGAGTGTTCCTGGATGCCAACAATGGAGGCCCAGGTAGCAGCCACTGCCAAGGCAGCCTTTTACCATCTACGGCTGGTTAGGCAGTTGGTTCCCTTCCTTGAACACAATGACCTGCCAATGGTGATCCATGCTATGGTCACCTCAAGACTGGACTACTGCAACTCTACATAGGGCTGCCCTTGTTCCAAATCCGGAAGCTGAAGCTGGTGCAAAATGCAGCAGCCAGGCTGCTGATAGGCCTCTCTATACAAGAGCACATTTGACCTGTGCTGAGGGAGCTGCACTGGCTGCCAACAGCATACTGGATTTGCTTCAAGGTGCTGGTTTTGACCTTTAAAGCCCTATATGGTCAGGGGCCTGCCTACCTGAGGGACCGCCTTTCCCCATATAGCCCCCTGAGAGCACTGAGGTCAGGGTTGCATAATCGCCTGACTCTCCCTGGCCCAAGAGATGCCAGATTGGCCGTCACCAGAGCAAAGGCCTTCTCAGTGGTGGCTCCACACTGGTGGAATGAGCTCCCGGAAGACATCAGGGCCTTGCGAGACCTGTTACAGTTCCACAGGTCCTGTAAAATGCAGCTGTTCCACCAGGCTTTCGATTAAGAGTCACCACTGATGAATGAGCTATCGACAACTGTATTATTATGGCCAACATGCTGCTGGCATCCAGAACTACTTCGGACTCCACCCTAGCTTCATCGGACCACCTCAAAGAAATCCGCCATCTGTACGTAATCTGCACTTTATGTAATTTGTTTGTAATCTGTAATTTTATGATTGTATTTATTGTATTTTATTGTATTTTAAACTGCTGTATGCCGCCTTGAGCCTGCCTGTGCGTGCAAGGCAGGATATAAATTGAAATTAATAATAAATAAATAAATTTATTAATAGTAAACAAAGTGGTATTTAACACAAAAGTATAGCAGTCAATAATTAGAGGGAATGGAAAGGAGGTGGAGGGTGTGCCTCCCCCAAGGGCATGGCAGTAGGGAGGAGGGATTGCCTTCCTGCTGGAGGGGTTTACCTCTTCAGCCCTCAGTACCAGAAGCAACACGGTCCAGCTTTCTTTTCAGGTGTAGACAACAGAAGACTGAATGGGTAATAATTAACGAATAATCGAAAGAAGATGTATTAATGGTTAGAACGTGATTTTGAGGGAGTTGTATGGTGTTTTTTTTTAAGCAGGTAGGATCTGGGAATAAGGGAAAAAGCTTATGAAACAGAGTATAAATATATATTGTATGAAATAGTTCTACTAAATATGTACTCAATAAACTTTAAATTAAAAAAAGAAGAAACATGGACACATGAGTTCCTCTAAAATTAGCAAGGTTAATTTATTGAAGGTCAAAGAAGATGGGGACGGCAAAGGATGAGATGGTTAGACAGTGTCATCAATGCAACGAACATGAAATTGAGCCAACTTCAGAGGACGGCGGAAGACAGGAGGGCCTGGCGGGAGATGATCCATGGGGTCGCGAAGAGTCGGACTCGACTGTGCGACTGAACAACAATTTATTCTAGTAAGGGAGAATCTCCCCCAGGGTCAATTTCACTTCTGAGCTTGGCAAACCAAGCAATGTTCAAAAATAAAAATATCAGAATATAGTCCTTTGCCTAAATCTGCACTGAAATGTTTGTTCAGCAGTATTGATTTCAATTGTTTCTTGCTTGCTGATCAGAATTTATAACATATCCACCTTTTCCAGGAGTGGTCATCGCCGTCAAACTAACCTAAATTGGAAAAACATATGACAGAAAATCATACTCCCAGATGTCCATTGACTCCAATTCTGGACACTCCTATTCCTAGTCATACTCTATAGGCTAGTGGATAAAACTAGGCAAAATTTTTGTGAATTTTCTGTCAAAACATGCAAGGCTTTCCCAGTTTATCAATGCTAAACTGACCTGTATTTCCAAAGAAATTGGTTCCACTGTGTTTGATGGGCCCTACTTCCTCACAGGATTGTATAATCTCAAAATGCACATGAAGGTTTGAAAGTGCAACAACATCAAAATGCTCCTAAATGTACGGAATTAGTCCTTAGGTGGAAGCTTCCAGCTTAACCTTCTCAGTGATGAACAGAATTGCATGCACAGGATGATTTTGAAGGATGATTGCTTTTACATCAAACATTCCACACAAACTTAATTGCAACAAACTCTATTATGTTTCACGGCACCATGAAAACACATTAAACTATTTGAAATTCTTGTCTTTTCGGTTGATATCTCTGTGCTACACACAGAGGCATGAATGTGACAATAACAGAACTATGGATATGACAGAAATAAATAAAAAATGTGCTTAACAAGAGGTTAACTTGGAAACACTTCTGCAAAAATGTGTTGATTCCATGTTGAATAATTCTGCACTTTAGATTTATTTGCAGAGAGTTGCTGTTGTCTGTCCCCTGTATACAACCAATACAAAACATCCAATTTACAGGTTCTGAGTTTATTGCATCTCCAAGTTTTTTGGGACTTCAGGTTAGCAACAAAGGCAAAAAGACATCTCAAGCTTTAACTGCATGGAAACTAAAAGCTGAATCTGAACTGAAAGTTAGATTCTGATGAAAAGCTAAATATAAATGCATAGCCTTCCCATTTTCACTGATGAAGAAATCTCAGTATATAGACAGCAGAATGCTATAGAATAGAACTTTTCTTCCATATATTATTCCCACCTGGAAGCCCATAAATCCCTCCATTGTTTTAGACAGTCCTTCTGGATACAATAGTAATTAAGATGGTACTAATAGTCATATATGTCACAGCATGGTGGGTTAGATATAAATGTATCTCACACAAATATTTGACTTGGGAAGGATTACACCTTGGAACATTCCCTTATCTCTCTATATAATAATCCTGTTTTGGCGGTGGCACTCTCCAGAACATTCCACACGCTCCCAAATCAGAAGGCTCCTTGATCTGTCACTCAGAAGGTGTCGCTATCCACTGGTTGTGTTGCCTGAGTCCAGCCTCCAACATTCCAAACACTTTGCTGTTCCTCTCCCACCCATAGGCAGTCGGAATACAGAGGTCGTTTGCATATGCAACCTGATTAGCCTTTGCCTCTAACATTCTAAACAGTTTGCTGTTGCTGTTGGGAGTCACTGAATGTGTCCTGAGGTAAAATGCATATCCCAATCTTCCCTTAAACAGTCACTGGAGTTGCCAATCTCCCTGTGGGGGCTGGAAATCTCCCAGAAATCACCGTGTTCCCCAGCCACAGCACATCATTTGCCCTACAGAAAATTTCACAGCTATTACAAATGATCTCCAGATGACCAAGATCAGTTCTCCTGGAGAAAATGGCTACTTTAGCCAGTGAACTCTATGGCATTATACCCTGCTGAAGTCCCTCCACACCCCAAACGCTGCCCTCCCCAGGGTCTACCCCTCAAATCTACAGTTATTTCCCAACCCAGAGTTCGCAACCATGTAATTGGCTATGGAACCACTTTCCAGAACCTTGGAACCCAGAAAACATGGCATAGGAGGAGGTGCTTTTCTACCTTGGCTGCCACCGCATAGCCCCAAATTAACATAAGCCAACCTCCAGGAGGTACCTGGAGATCTCCAGCTATTAAAACTGATGTTCAAATGACCAAGATCAGTTCTTCTGGAGACAATGGCTGCTTTGGCCAGGGGACTCTATAGCATTATACCCTGCTGAGGTCCCTCCCCACCCCAAACCCTGCCCTTCCCAGGCTCTATCCCTCAGATCTAAAGGTATTTCCCAACCCAGAGTTGGCAACTGTGTAATTGGCTATGGAACCACTTTCCAGACCCTTGGAACCCAGAAAACATGGCATAGGAGGAGATGCTTTTCTACCTTAGCTGCCACTGTATACCCCCCCCCCAAAAAAAACACATAAGTTGGGGTGGAGGGAACCATACCTGTTACCATGAGGCTGTCCTCCCATACTACCCACTTGAATCACCAAAATGACTTGAGACAGCCCTGCCTTATAGCTAAGCAGAAGGAAAGAAACATGGCTTGCCTCCCTCTATTTTCCTTTGCCCTCTATTGACCCACCAACCACAGCCAGGACACTCATCTGGAGCTTCCCTCTAGAGCTTGTTGTATTTCTTTCCACAATGGGCCTTACTCCTAGTTTGTTCATACGGACCATGTAATATATTCTCTGATAAATTCACTGAGGAATGTGAGAGCTAAGCATATATCAGCTCTCTCACTATACACACACATACATACAGGATCCCTTAGAGGACCCAACTTCATGAGAGATTGGGAGAGCTGTGATTAGAACATCCACATTAAAACAAAAACAAAAAAACAACTACCAGTAGTCAATTAAGGCTCAATTCAGACTGGGCCATGGTATAAAGGAGATGGATTTCACCCTCTAACCCCTGCAAGTGTCACCAATTAAATACCTGTTAGCCCTAGAAAAGAAAAAACACAGGCAAAAGAGAGTGCACCCCCCCCCCCAAGAGCTAATAATAGCATGTGTTGGAGGGGAGAAGTTTCAGTTGGCATAACCATTAAGGCTATATATAGGTATAAAAACACTGAGGACAAACAGAAATGGCTGCAATTTTCTCTTTAGAAATGTTGGAAGGATCATACATCTCTGAATACCTCACACAGGTCCTAAGCATGTCAACTGGCTCTTTGATATCCCATCTATTTCAAGCCATATTCTTTGCTAGAGACCCCGCAAACTCTAAATCAGTTTTTCCATTCTTTCTTTACTGCCCACAGCTGTACTTTTACTTTACAGAAACATGATATTTCTGCACATTCCTGTTTAATTTTCTGGACCAGTGGTCATGGGACTAGAAAGCTCCCTATGAAGGAATCTTTGTCTCAACCAATTGTCCTTTTCCAGGATGCGTTATTTTGGATTGACCTTGTATAAAGAAGCAACATAGCACAATGTAAATGGAGCCAATAAAAGGGAGGGCATGCAGCAACCAAAGACTTTACAGAGTCCTAGAAGCTCAGAAAAAATATATACCGCAGGTTAGGAAAGGCACAAATAGGTATAGAAAAAGGCCTGCATGGTTAACAAACAAAGTAATGGAAGCTATAAAAGGTTAGAAGGGTTCCTTTAAGCGGTGGAAAGCTAGTCTCAGTGAGGTTGATAAAAGAGAACACAGGCTGTGGCAAATAAAATGCAAGTCTGAGATCAGGCAGGCAAAAAGGGGATATGAGGAGTATATAGCAACAAATATAAAGAGCAACAATAAAACTTTCTTCAAATACATTAGAAGCCGGAGACCAGCTAGGGAGGCACTGGGGCCCTTGGATGACCATGGGGGAAAAGGAATACTGAAGGATGACAGGGAAATGGCGGAGAAGCTGAATGCATTTTTTGCCTCTTTCTTCACCGTGGAAGATAAGTGCTTGCCCATTCCAGAACTGCTGATTTTGGGAGGGGTGTTGAAAGACCTGAGTCAGATTGAGGTGACGAGAGAAGAGGTCCTATAACTGATAGACAAGTTAAAAACTGATAAATCACCAGGCCCGGATGGCAGACACCCGAGAGTTCTGAAAGAACTCAGATGTGAACTTGTGGATCTCCTGCCAAAATATGTAATCTTTCCTTAAAATCTGCCTCGATTCCTGAGGACTGGAAGGTAGCTAATGTCAGTCCCATCTTTAAAAAGTGTTCCAGAGTAGATCTGGGAAATTACAGGCCAGTCAGTTTGACGTCGATACCGGGTAAGTTGGTGGAAACTGTTATTAAGTAAATAATTAGTAGGCACGTTGATAAACAAAAACTATTAAGGAAGACTCAGCATGGGTTCTGTAAGGGAAGATCTTGTCTCACTAACCTGTTAGTATTCTCTTGGGGAGTGAACAAACATGTGGACAAGGGGGACCCAACAGATGTTGTTTGATTTCCAGAAAGCTTCTGATAAAGTTCTTCATCAAAGGGTCTTAAGTAAGCTCCATAGTCACGGGTAAAAGGACAACTCCTTTTATGGATCAAAAACTGGCTAATTAATAGGAAACAGTATAAATTGGCAATTTTCTCAGTGGGGGGTGGTAAGCAGTGGGGTACCACAGGGATCAGTACTGGGTCCGATACTTTTTTAACTTGTTCATTAATGATTTGGAGTTGTGAGTAAGCAGTGAAGTGGCTAAATTTGCAGATGACACGAAGTTGTTCAGGGTGGTGAAAACCAGGGAGGATTGTGAGGCACTCCCAAGGGATCTATCAATGGGAGAATGGGGATCAATGTGGCAAATGGAGTTCAATGTGACCAAATACAAAGTGATGCACATTGGATCCAAAAATCCTAACTATAAATACACATTGATGGGGTCCAAACTGGCAGAGAGTGACCAAGAGAGAGATCTTGGAGTCATAGTAGATAACTCACTGAAAATGTCAAGACAGCTGCAATCAAAAAGGCCAATGCTATGCTGGGGATTATTATGAAGGGAATTGAAAACAAATCAACCAGTATACTAATGCCCCTGTATAAATTGATGGTGCGACCTCATTTGGAGTCCTGTGTACATTTCTGGTCACCACACCTCAAAAAGGATATTATAGCATTGGAAAAAGTGCAGAAAAGGGCAACTAGAATGATCAAAGGGTTGGAACACTTTCCCTATGAAGAAAGGTTAAAACACTCGGGGCTCTTTAGCTGATGGGTGACATGATCAAGGTTTATAAGATTATGCATGGGATAGAGCAGGTAGAGAAAGAGGTACTTTTCTCCTTTTCTCACAATACAAGAACTCGTGGGCACTCAATGAAATTTCTGAGCAGTCGGTTCACAGCAGAAAAAAGGAAGTATTTCTTCACCCAAAGAGTGATTAACACATGGAATTCACTGCCACAGGAGGTGGTGTTGACTACGAGCATTGACGGTTTCAAGAAGGAATTAGATAAACATATGGAACAGAGGTCCATCAGTGGCTATGAGTTGCTCTGTATTCTTGGTGCTTAGGGGGTCAACATTGGGAGGGCTTCTAGTGTCCTGGCACCACTGCTGGACCTACTGATGGTACCTGGTGTTTTTGGCCACTGTGTGACAGAGTGTTGGACTGTATGGGCCATTGGCCTGATCCAACATTGGCTTCTCTTATGTTCTTTTGCTCTAATGACTTGCCCAGCAGAACTAAATACATTGAGAAGCTCTGTAAGGTATAACTCAGAGCTGATAGGAAAGGATAAATTCACATAAATAGATGATTATATAATCTGATATATAATCTAATTTTTCACTTTCTGAAAGTTTTTCTTATACTACAGTGCAAGAGAGAAACATAAAGAAGAGTAATGAATGTAGACAGCGAGAAACAAGCAAGAAAAAATGTGCGGAAACAGTTGATAGAAGATATGTTCCTGGGCAATATCGCTACCAGAAGAAAACAGGGGATCAAAGAGCATGGTCATAATAGAAAATCAGAAAAGGGAATGCTAAATCTCCCTTTCTCCATTGTGCCTGGCAAGGAAATTAAATACTTCGACAGCAAACCATCCTTTTTTTCCCATCTGAATGAAAAGCTAAGTCTTGTTTTCTGTCCTTGACAACAAGAATACAAACCATTGTTTAACACTGTCTCAAAATCCTGACATATGATGCAGACAAAATAACTAACAACAATCAGCCAAGAGGGAATCTATATTTAATTTTCTAGTTGTACATGAGAACAAGGAGGGCAGTAGCACATGGACGTAAGAATTCACTCATTTTTGCAATGCCATATCAGAAAGGTATATATGATTTTTTTTTCCTACATGAAGATCATTTCTGGTTGTGTGTATGTGTGGGGGTGTGGAATTACATTAGTCACCATACTGGCCAAGACACTAAGTCCATACTCAAGGAAGAAATGGCAAAATTCAGGAATCAATTTTTCTGAATTCATATACAGCTGGCCACTCTTTGCTAGCTGGCCGCTCTGTTACACTCTGTTATTGCAGTAAAAAAACTGTTAATTAGTAGAACTATCAACTAATTAAAGTTGCTTGTTTTATCAGATTTATTGAAATTTGCATTAGTCATGTGAATTTGTTAGCAGCTATAAGTCCATGAAAAGGCAGAACATAAATGCTTTAAAATAAATAAGAGAGGCAGTTAAGGCCTACCTATTCAGAAGAAGGGCCGAATACAACAGCTTTGCTTTATAGGAATCTGCTTAATTAAACAAAGAGATATTAATTTCACTAAAAGAGATAAATACTATGAAAATCTGCAATTATTTAAATTTTAAGCAGACAGTGCCTTACGACCTAATTCTCCACACATAGTTAGGTATGACTTTTGAGTGACTACTACTTCTCTCAGTAGCATGCATGAAGAAGAAAATTTGGACAAAGCAAGATTGGTACATTTCAGAAAGCCAGCTATGATTAAATTTTAAAACATCATATTTAGAAAACTGAGTTTCATAACTTGGGAGGGAAATAACCTGGCAGTACTGTCAGTAACTCGAACTGAACTGTGAAAACACAGGGTAACCAAATAACATGCTGATCAGTGTCTATTCACCATGGACAAAAAAGTAGCTGCATTTTATTGTACAATGGTAGAATAATTAAATCTTCCATTTATATACAGTTCATATTTTACATTTATATTTTATTTCATATTTACATATTTTAATAGACAGGACATATTTCACAATTAACAATCTATAGGAATAGGTGGATTAAAAGTGTTTTAACCATTACAATGTATGAAAAACAGCATCATTAATACTTTGAACACAGTGAGAATTTAGATAGTACTATGGATGGAGAGAAAATCCAGTAACAAAATATTTGTCATATATTATTTCACAAAGAACATTATGAAAGTTACTGTTTTATGTGCAAGTCTGCATACTATGCAGTTAACAACATCTGTCAGAATTACAAAAATGTAGCTTTCACCCATCAGCAAATTGAAACTGTACTGTTGTAAGTCAAATAAATAAATACAGAGTTCTTCATATTCTTCTTTCATTCCTCTTTTAATTATGTATTTTTTTTAAAAAAATCTTATTTTAAATAGAATAAGGCTGATATGAATTCTGTAACAAAATATCCTTTATCTGTAGATTCCGACAGACAACAAATCCAAAATAATTCTTAGACACAAAATGCACGTTGGAAAGAGAACTTATTTCAGTCTAAGAGCTAAATGCATTTTCAGAAAGGATTACATTTTTCTTGGCAATTTATTTTATTGACAAAACATATTTCATCAGATATTGCATTGCATTTTGTAGACAAATGCATGTTGTCAAACATCCTATTTCCTTTGGTGGATGAAAAAGGTTTGTTTTTCACATTCTTTCCTACTCCGGCAAATTCAGTAAATGCTATAAAACAGTATGTTATATAGAAGAAATATTTTATAATAATTTTGTTACAATACTAGATAGATGCAGAGTAGCAGACAGAGAACTAATAATATGTCTGGAAAAATTAATCTTAAAGTGTTTTAAGGATATAATATTTGAATATTGTGATTGTGGTATATTTGTCACTATACTCCTCCCATGTAGTGATACTAGAAAACATTTAAGCACCGATCCTGTGCAAATGCCAACTTAATTCAACCTTCTTTTGCAACTGTATTTGCTACAACTTTGGGAATAGCCAGTGCTGGAAAGAAATCCTGGCTCTTGGCCACCCCATTTCCTCAAACTCACTACTGAATACACTAATCAGAAGAGTAAGGTTTATGAGATAGAATTCCTCAAAACCATTCCTCATGAACTCATTTTTCATGTTGTAAACAAAAAGAAAAGAGAACAGCAAGGAGAGATAAAGAGGCCTTCCTGAAAGAAAAATGCAAAGTAATAGAGGAAAACAATAGAATGGGAAGGACTAGAGATCTCTTCAAGAAAATTTGAGAAATCAAGGGAACATTTCATGCAAAGTGACAAGACTTTATCTGCGAAATAGCTCACAAAGGCCTCTCAGCCAATTTCCAATTCCTTATTGTTTGTTCTGGCCTGTGGCAGAGTAGTAAGAGCCCGAATTGTTCTAGATAGTTGGGCTCAGCGGGAGCTGACAGACACAATCTTGGCCGTGTACTAATCTTTTTTTGTGGCCTTGACTACCATCTCATAGGATTTCATAAACATCCTATAGGATGCTCTTGACGCTTCATCCTGAGCATGTTGCCACTATCTCTCTAAACATCTAAGCTCCCACTTCATCAACCTCAGCTCCTGTGTATACCATGGAGCGAGTTTTGAGCGGGGGCATAGAGGGCGCTGGGGAGCGATCTCATCAATGGCTGCCAAGAGTCAGTTTTGCCAGTCCTTGACAAGCTCATCCAATGAGCCACCAGGGAGCATCAGATCCCGCAGGGCCATTTGGAACTGCACGGGGACGGGGTCCATTTGGCTCCGCAGGCAAGCTAAAATCTGCTTGCCACCCAAGCAGGGTCGGAGTGGCATGTTCATGCAGGCCTTCAGAACATGGTGGTCCAACCATGGAACAGCTGTAGCCACAATCTGGTCCTCCATAACCCCTGCCACGAAGATCAAATTGAGCGTGTGCCCTGCTCGGTGAGTGGGGGCCATAACATATTGGGAGAGTCCTAGCGCCACTATAGACAACACCAGATCCATTGCCTGCGTGGATGTCACGTTATCGGCATGGACATTGAAGTCACCCAGGACTAACAGTCTAGAGTGCTTCAGTGCCCTGCCTGATATGGCCTCCAGCAGGGATGGCAGTCTACTTGCCAGTGTGTTGGGCAGATGGTACACCAGCCAAACAGCCAAACTCTCCCCAGCTTCCCATACAAAGCGGGCATACTCTATGCCCATGAACTTCGACGGCAGAAGCAATCTGAAGGTGTAAGCCTCCCAAATGAACAAAGCCACTCCTCCCCCCACCCCTTAGTGCAGGACTGGTGAAGGACCAAGAACCCGGGCGGAGCTAGCTGGGAGAGAGCTACGGTCTCCCCATCTCGCACCCAGATTTCAGTCACGCATGCCAGGTCCATGTCCTATTCTGACAGAAAGTCATGAAGGATCATGGTCTTATTATTTATGGATCTGGCATTGCACAACACCAATGTCGGAGAGGGGTCCGTAATCCTAGCCCCACTACCTACTCCCTTCAGGATGGAACACAGGCTGGAAGGGGACTGAGCCCTTCCACGCCTCTGTTCCCTTCCAATCCCACCTGGTCCCACCGCAGTACCTTTCCCTCCCAAGGAGCACTGGTATCCTTTGGTTGGTCTTCACCCACAAGTGCCCTTTGCTCATTAGCCTCAGCCACCACTGAGCTACTATCCAGTTGAGTCACCCATCTCCTAAGCCTCCCACATTCACCCACCAGGTGGTGGCTAACCACTCAATTCAAAGCAACTATATTTACCATTCAACAGTTACAGTAGATAAATCTCTGAATACAAAAATAAACAACGCAACCCACCCTATCCTCCTTTCTTGCTACTCCCTCCCCCTGCAAGATTAAAACTATATTCTAAGTAGCTAACAATAAAGGGTGGGAAAACATACTTCACAACTAACTAACTATTTTGACTAACTACCATAACCTAATCCTAATATGTAATCCTAGCAGGTGCACTAAAACCACTGCCCTGCTTAACAATGGGATTGATACCCTTCTTGCCTAATCCCAGCAAAATCACAGATGACAAGTTAGGAAGAGGGAGTCCAAAGGCGTTTGCTCTCCTCCTCGAAGAGGGACTCAGCTTTGCACCGGGCCGTATTGGTTCAACCGGGAATGTGAATAGCCGCCACATGAATTTTGTGGTGAATTGCCACTGCCCAAAAAAGGGAAGCCTCTCTGCACAGTGCAAGCAATCCCGGGCCCCCCTGCCTGTTGACATAGCACTTCGTTGCTACATTGTTGGTCGATAGTAAAATGTTCTTGCCAGCTGTCTGGTCTGGAAGAGAAAGGAGAGCATACCTTACCACCCTGAGTTCCAGAACATTAAAAATCAAAACCCCCTCCCCCCCCCCCGGGTTTAGGGATGCCAGGTTGGCGTCGACTAGGACCAGGGCATTTTCCCTGGTGGCGCCGACACTCAGGAATGAGCTCCCCAATGAGATCAGGGCACTGTGGGACCTCCCGCAATTCCATAGGGCCGTGAAAATGGAACTTTTTCACCAGGCATTTCAGAAGGAATGACATTATATCGGCTGAGCTGCACCTGCACTTTATTATATGACACCGCCATACTTAAATAGTTTTAACTGGTTTTAACTGTATTTATTGTTGTATTGAGTCGAGTTATTTTGTATATGTACCTATGTTGGTTTTATAATTGTATGTAAGTTGCCCTGAGCCACTTCAGCAGTTAGGAGGGTGGGATAGAAGTCAAATGAATAAATAAAATTAAAAAAAAATATGTGAGGTAGCTTCATAGGGTGACAGTGACCACTGAGTTGTATAGGGCCACAGTGCACACCCCAGCCTTCCAAGGAAGCATCCATGTAAAGGTACAATTGGGGCAAAGCTGGTGCCAAGGGGAATCCCTCAAATAAGTTCAAATCCTCTGACCATCATGACAGGGACTTCACGACAGGCCTGGGGATGGACAGACATTGCCATTGAGGGTCAACTCCTTGTCCGCTAAGCTGCCATGAGTAGGGAGAGCTGCTCTAATTGTTATGCATTCCTTCCCATGCGCTTAATTGCTTCACAGCTGCAATGCTTATCTATAAAGAGTACTGGAGGAGTGTGGTGTCTACCTTTCGTGGGATCATTCTGGTTCCCAGCTTTGCTACCATTAGAAACTATTCCCGTCTCCCGCACGCGGGAGCCCATCTAATTGGGTATTGCTGGAGGGGCGCATACGAATGCCCTATAACCTATTATGCGCATAGGTCACCCGCCATTCCTAACAGTGTTCGTGTTATTGCATCTATGGCTTTTCAATAAAAGTAAAACCTTCCTGGAAGACTGGTTCTGTAAAGGTCTCACTTGAAGCCTTGCATAGTGAATGGTGGAAGTTGTGGTAGCCATGAGGCCTAGGAACTTCTGAATCTGGATGGCTCTCTGAAACGTTGATGCAGAGAACCGTCATATGGCAAACTGAATAGCTCTGCCTCAGGAAATAGGTAAAAACGCTTTATGAGCTAGGGAAACTAGTCTGGCCACAATGAACTCCACTGATTGAGATGGGGTAAGGGTGGATTTCTCAAGATTAATGACTATTCTCAACCAAGTCAATGTGCACAGAGTGTAGTCTACTTGAGAGATCAGGTCATCTCTAGAGTCAGCCACAAGAAGCTAATCATCTAGATAGGTATAGACTGTGCAACCCTTTAACCTAAGATGGGCAATCACCACAGAAACACATTTGGTGAAGACTCTTGGGGCTGTGGCTAGGCCAAAAGACAAAATAGAGTATTGATAGATTTTACCCTGAAACTTGAAACATATTTTCAACAAGCCTCATGAATCGAAATATGAAAATATGCGTCCTGCAAATCAATAACTGCAAACCAGGCACCCTGGGTGATGGAAGGGTAAATGTCCTCAAGGGACAACAAGCAAAACTTACGGACGTCTAGGTACGAATTAAGGTCTCTGAGATCTAATATATGTCTGAGGCAACCACCCTTCTTTATCAGAAAATAATTTGAATAAAACCCAATGGACTCCTCTGATTCAGGGACTTGTTCCAGTGTTCCATTGTCTAACAGATTCTGGATCTCAGGACTCAAAGCATCCTGTTGGGAGGATCTAGGAGGAACCTCATAAAAAGCAGGGGGTGAATCTTTGAACTCTAAGAAGTAACCAAACTTTATTGTATGCAGAACCCAAACATCAGAACAAATAACAGACCAACTCTCAGAAAAGGAGGTAAGGTGTGCCCTGAACAGAGGAGTAGACCTTCATTGTGGTACCCTGGGTTTACAACCAGAAGAACTGTGGGAGGAAAGATTGTGTTGGTTGCATTGCTAAGGCTGTTGCCTCTGAGGGGGATAAGTAGTGCTATAAGCAGTGTGGTAGGGGCCCCTATAGGATTGGAAAGGGGTCGTTCGGAACCTATATTCCCTGCCAACAGAAGGGTTGTTGAAAATGCTTAGGAAAATACCTTGGCTTGTTAGTCAATGGCTGTTGTGAAGCCAATACTAAGGCCGTGTATTTAGTTTTCCAGACCCTCTCTAACATCTCATCCGTCTGCTCACTGAAGAGGAGTTTGCCCTCAAAGGCAAGGTCTTTAATACAAGACCTGTTATCTAAGGGAAGGGCAGACGTGTGAAGCCAAGAGTGCCTCCATAACACTATGACTGAAGCAATAACCTTACTGGTCGCATCAGCCATGTGCCTGGCTGCATTCAATTCTTGTTTGGCTAATTTAGAGCCCTCAAGTTGGACCTGTTAGCTTGGTCCTTCTTCTCATCTGGCAAACAGTCTATGAATAGAGACATCTGTTCCCTTAGGAGGACCTGGTATCTGGCCATGATTGCCTTAAAATTAGATATTCTAAGAGTCAGGGCACCTGAAGAATAAATCTTACACCCCAAGATATCCAACTTCCTACCCTCCTTGTCAATTCTCTGGTGCATGGGAGTCCGGGTATATCTACCATAAAGTACTGCTGAGGGTAACGCATCAAGCCGTGCTCTAGTAAATGCCCATCTATAGTTAGGGTTTATAAATCAGAAACATAAAAATACTGTTCTGGTTGTGTCACAGTAAAACACAGAACACTGTATTGGTGATAGGAGATACATTAACCAATCAACACAGGATAACTAAAGGCATATGCATCACCAGCAACATGGACACCAATATTTTCTAGCCCCGTTATCACTGCAAGATTTCTTAGTAACAATTAGCAGTTAGTCAAGTCACAGAAACTGTTTTTATTTTGAAGCAGCTACTTACTTTGGATTTAATGACTAAGAGAACATAAACAGATGTCCATGTTGCTAAGGAGAAAGAACAGAAACAAACTATATTCCATGTTCTAAAAGGAAATATATATATATTTGATTCTGGATTAGCTGCTTATTTTACAGATAAAATGTATTATAGCCCCCCCCCAATTAATTTTGTCACTTCCAATATCTACTTATAGGCTGGAACAGCTGAAACAGTGAATTCAGGAAGATGCTTTCAGTCTATAAAGCATTTTTTTTTAACCACAGACCAAGTACCCACCATGCAGAGCTATTTTCTCACAAAATGCTAATTTTACATGACAGGTCCGAACTGATTGTGACAACCAAGGAAAGACTTTGGATCTATTAACATTAAATATTATCTGCTCTTTTGTTGCCCACTAACCCCATTCTGTGAGATCCTTTTTGGAGATTTCATTCTTCCTAGCTCCCATCCCCCAAAATGAAGACACCAGACAAAATACCTGGGCATCAGGGTTTATTAATTACAATCTGAACTGTATGCTAAACTCATTCATCTTCCAGTTATGTGGGCTTCCTAAGAGGCTGCCCATTGGGTTTGCAAGTCTTTGGGCAACCCATGCTGGCTCCAAGCACAATACGGCCACAGGCCATGCCTGCTTTTCATTATGTACACTAAAAATGTGTGGAGAGATGTTTCCCATCAACCCCATTCCCCCACACCATATAATGTAGTACGTGTAACTCTTGTGAGACATGGAATAAGATTGGTAGTCTAACACTGGTTGCTAATAGATTCTGCTTCACCAAATGCTTATACATCTGCTACTGAGTCTGCAGAGTGAAGGAAAGCAGCTAACTTTAAAACTGCAACTGCTCCTGAAATATCCTGTCTTTCAGCAGCTCTAGTATAATTTCCTAAGCCATGTTTATAAATAAATAATGTTTACAAGATGGGCTGAAGAATGAGGCTGTAATACTCTGGCCTTAGAACAACTTGACCTGTGCGGTCCCACAAGGCTCCACCTTGTCTCCCATGCTTTTCAGTATCTACACATAATTGCTGGGTGAATTATCTAGAGGTCTGGGCTCCATTGTCACCAACATGCAGATGACACTCAGCTCTATCACATACTTCCAGATGATCCTATAGAGGCTGTAGAAATCTTGAACTGGTGCCTGGAAGCAGTTTTGCAGTAGATGAAGGATAACAAGCTGAAGCTCAATACTGACAAGATGGAAGTGCTACTAGTGAGCCAAAAGTCTGATCCAGGACTTCGGGTGTTACCATTCTGGATGGGACTGCACTCTGCTTGAAGGAACAGATCTGTAGTTTGGGGTGCTCTTGGGCCCAGGTCTACTGCTAGATAAGCAGGTAGAAGCTGTGGCCAGGAGTGCCTGTTACCAGCTGTTTAGCCAGCTGCAGCCTTTCTGGATGTGACAGATGGCACAGAAAAGCAGGTTTTAAAATGCTGTTTGTGTCAGAGAATCAGGGAGTTCATGAGTTAATCTTCCCTGAAGAGAAGAGCTTCTGTGATTGGCTGCTCTACTCACTCTCTGATTGGCCAACATCAGCTGAGAGAGGAAATAAAACAGCTGATCTAGAGAGAAAAGAGGTCTTTCAGCATTTTGTGTTTTGCCTTTTGAGACAAGTTTGGTCTTTGTTTGAAATCTAATGTCTGGATCAGTAGCCAGAGGGTTTGGCTTCTGAGGGAAGGGACATTTGGGAGTCAGTGTTTTCTGATAGGCAATAGTCAGAAAAAGTAATTCTACAGAGAGAAGAGAAACTCCATTGCCTTAGATATATTAATATTGCTCTGAGAGAGAACTTTAGATTCACTGTCAGGAAAGCTACAGAACAGCTTTATACAGACAAAGGATACTGGAGAAGGATTTGACAGAAGCTCTGGGGAGTTAGGGTGAACTCCCATACAAGCCAAATAGTAAAAGGAGTTATTACTTCTTAGGGACAAGGAGAGTAACTTTCTATCAGTGAAAGGGGTTGGGAAGAGAACTCTGTTCTTTGATAAAGGGGAGAAACTTAAACAACACAGGAGTTAGTGAAAAGTTGTAATATCTACAGGAAAACTTGGAAATCTTAAGGAAGAAATCAAGAATCAAGCAAATGCTGTCCTTCAGAAGAAACATTAATAAGAACTATGTTAGTGCTCTCTTGAATGTTCTAAGAATTCAACTGTATATATTAGAAAGTTTTTGCCTCAGCAGTCTTAAAACCTTGAATACCCCTATTATACATATGTTTCCTTCCTGTTTAATAAAATCTTTATTCTGTTTTTGAAAGTTAATTTGTCTCAAGTGGCATTTCACAAGGGTTTATAAAACAGGACAACTCCTATCTTTCCTTCAAGTTCCTGTACAAGGATCTAAAGCCTATACCAATATCTAAATGAAAGGTGGGACAGTTCCAAGTTTATACCAATAAAGATATACATACTACTGTAGAGCAACTCAGTCACTGACGGGAACCGAAGATGTTGTGAGAAAAATCTGCCAGACAGTTGGGGAGATACCGGCGTTCATCATACCTGAGCAGAAAAGATGTGGCCACTGTGGTGAATGCCCTGGGTACATCTAGGTAAGATTAATGCAATGTACTCTATGTGCGCTTGCCATTAAGAAGTGTCTGTAAACTTCCATTGATAGTTGTGAGGATAAAACAGAAGAGAGGAGAATGCTGTCAGCCACTTTGGGTCCCCAGTAGGGAGAAAGGCAGGGTATAAATGAATGGACTAAAAACAAAAAAACAAAAATGTATATTCATAAGTTATTTATTTCAGTTTTTAAAATACCAATATGTTGACAGTAGATACAGTCAATCAAATATGATGGCAGTTTTAGAAATATAGGTTTTATGTGAAGGAGTATAGGGTACATCTACGTGATGGAGTGTATTTCCATTCACATAAGAAGATAGGAACAATTTTCACTATTTCTCCATTTTCACTGGAAGACTGCAGACAATACCCGGCAGATATATTCTGTGCGTAGGCTGCAGCAAGGGGAGGAAGATGGGAAAGATCCATTCCATTGGTACAGGCACATGGTCCTGTAGATCCAGCACAATGCTTTTAACCCTCCAGTTGTTCAGACAATATGAAAACTAATACTTATGTGTAAAATGGAATAAAGCCAGATTTTAGAGTTTTAAATTGTCACACATTTATTAAAGACTTTTTTTTTAAAAAATAAAGATTTTATTGGCTCCCCTAAAAAGGGGAGGTATTTCGCTTAAAAGAAAAAATGGGAAGGGTAGACAGTGGGAGAAAGAGAAAGCTGAGTGATATATAAACTGGTAAATTAAACTGTTAGTAATGTCCAATTAAACTTCTTGAGCTTCTTCTGTGTGTTGTCAAACTTCTTTTCTTGGTCCGGTCACATGTAATTCTCTGTTAGTATGTTAGTAATGTTCCTTTGTTTCTGTTAATAAAAAAAGTCTCTTCTGGGCGCATTCAGAACCGCTTCTTTGCGTGCTGGGTACTTTTACTGTCGCTGACGTGGAGGAGCTTCCTCTGTTATCTTCTCCTTCCGGCTTGTTCGGTCGTCCTTCGGGTTGCTGTTAACACTCTCAGTTCACGCACTATAAATCCTCTTCCTTTCATGCCATTTCTGGAGGATCCCCGCTTTGAGAATGGTATTAATTTCATTTTCGCTTTTATATCCGCTCCCAAACTC
>NW_015171523.1:566121-603583 GCF_001447785.1 Gekko japonicus | reverse complement strand
ACTATCCGCTCAGTCCATTCCCCCCCCCTTTTGCTTTTTTGCTTGTACAAATAGAGGGTTAACCTCCTCGCCTTTTTCGCTGGTGGGGGGAAACGTTTTTAGTTCTTTTTCTCTGCATTTTGACAACTCACAGTTAAGCCGATCTTTTCTTTTTCCTTTTTTCCCAGATGATCACTTTATCACTTGGTGACGTCTGGTGGCTCCGCTAAACCCCGTGAAACGGGGTCGCTCACGCAGCAAGGTCCGTTGGGGCAGGGCATGGCGAGAGCTTCGTTCTTCGACCTCTCGGCCGAAAGAGTGACTCCCCCCTAGTGCGCCCTAGAGCGCCCCGGATCCGAGCTCCTCTCTTCCTGAGGTGCTCGTTCGGGTCTCCGCTTGCGCGGATTCCCTCCTCCACCGCGGGTGGGCGAGACGCCCTCGGGAGCGACCCGAGGATGCGTCCGCCATTCGCGGGAGCCAAACCAGAAGCCACATTTATTAAAGACTTTTAACAAGTGAGCACAGGAGTATCTCACCACCTGAAACTATTGTGGTGTCATATTGTGGTGCCTGGTCATCAATCCATCAAGCTGCTGGCTATGATTTATACATTGCAAATGAACCACAGCCTTCCTCATATTAAGAACAATTATGACCATAAGTTGGTCACCATAGGAGCAGTGTTGGAGTGCTTAATTTGTGAATTAATACAGTGAGCTTTGGTTTCTTTACCCAGGGTGTGTTTTAAGGATGAGAAAATTTCTCCAGTTCCATGCCAATTAAAATTCATTCCATCTTCAATACATTAGTTTCACCCTGTCTACCTTCTGACAAATTCTGCAGAACTTCAAGAAGAATATTTTCCCCCAATTTCTGGGTGTCAGTGGTGACCACAAAGGAGAAAATACTAAGTTCCATGTTTGCCCATTTCCACAGTCCAGAGAACCTGGGATCTTGGGAAAAGTGCATCTATGTGTTACAACATGAAACAACAACATCAACAAAATAACAGAAGTTCCCTTGTGAGCTGAAAATTTTTTGTTTGTGTGTGTATGTCGGCACACAAAAAGTGAATTACTGCTGGAGTTTCTGTTGGGATTTTTTGTTTCTACTGTGGAGATAAGCACAATTGAGAATCTAGTTTTAAGGAAAACCACAAGTAGAGGTACATAAAAATAAATTATTAACAATATATTAAATGTTTGTGTTTCAGAGACTGAAAAAATTACAATATACACATAAACATATAAGTGGAGGCAATTTAGAGCAAGTTATTTTCAATTATCCTTTTCATTGTCATCTGAATAGTTGGGGACACATGGTACATTTCTGAAAACCACTTTTACTTAGCTTAAACTGCAATGGAATTTAACAGAATGGTCTGATAACTAAGATTCATTCCATAAAATATAAAGATGGTATACTATTATTTTTAAAAAATCTCAATCTTCAGTAGTGATGATAACTCAACATTTGGCAGGGGGTTCCTTTCATTTCTCTGATAAAATGAAACGATGGCTTT
Source organism: Gekko japonicus (assembly GCF_001447785.1). Classification (NCBI taxonomy): domain Eukaryota; kingdom Metazoa; phylum Chordata; class Lepidosauria; order Squamata; family Gekkonidae; genus Gekko; species Gekko japonicus. The sequence continues at coordinate 602,082 of NW_015171523.1, read as the reverse complement.
AAAAAGTTTCTCTCCTCTCCTTCCTTCCCACTGTCTTTGCCCAAGTGTGCGAGAGAAAGCTTGTCCCATTGGCCCCCACCCTTTCTGCAGCATCCCATAGCATGCCACCACTCAAGTTGTGCCCTTTACTTCTCTGCCTGCAGCTAGAGTCACAGATAGGAGCTTTGAGTGGAGAGGGGATGTGTGTACTGCCTCCCACACACACACCCTTCCTGGCCACCTGCCTGTAGCCCAGTCAGGAGTTGCTAGTCTTTGCTTAGCATCAGCAGTCAGGCACACAGGTGAGATCATTGACCACAGTTTGAGATCTTTAAGGCATATTAATACGTATTTTGATATAGTTTTCCTTACAGAACTAAGGAAAGAAAATAAAACATATGAGGCTAACTATGTTGTGCAGTCACTTGTACTACCTTGTTATCCCCCTCCTTGGAATGGATGCAAGCTCACTAGAACTTTGAAAAACAGAGTCTGATCAAGCCAGACTTCACTCGATTTGTTCTCCTGTTCCTTGAACCTTGGCTTGTGTGCATCTGACAGGGTGTCCAAATTTCCTGTCCCAGCTGGATGGATTAAATGTTGCCCATCATGAATTTGAGAATGGATGTCCATGTGTATTTTTTCTCCAATCAAATTAAGACACACATTCCGATGGAGTTCCGGTTTGCAGTGCTGCGAGACAGACAGAGCTGGGACTTGCTCCCAGGCACCGCTGGCTTCTTGTTATCTTTAGAGGAGACTCGGGGGCTCCCAAGCTTCGCTGCACCACCTGGAGTGGGGTGTAGTGCAAGAGGTGCAATTTGGGCCCTTCACCTGTGGCGACAGGTGAGTGGAAGCCCGTGGATTGTCTCTAGCAAGAAACAAAGAAAAGCACTCATGGCAGCCATGAGTGCCTAGCTGTCGCAACCCACCAAGAGGTTTGCACCTCATCCACAACATCAATGAAGCATATCACCGTAAGTACTTCTTAAAGCAACTATATAACGTCAGTCCTTTTAAAGTTTAAAAAGACTGGAAGGGAGGGGTGAAGATCTTTTTTCCGCCCTCCCCTTACCTCTACTGTGGCTAAGAAAAGGATCTAAAATTCACTGTGTAATCTACTGGGCGAAGAAAACAAGAGAGCACCCTGTCCAATTGATATCTTCAAGAACTATCATCTTTTCTACAACTCTGAACTTTAGTGAGAGCTTAATAAATCTTCTTGTCCTTTTTATGAAGACTTTGAAATAAATACCGAACTTTGGGATCTGCTACAATTTAATACTTGAATGATAAAGGCTTATATTTTAATGGATCTTATTCTGAACTTTTGGTGTATTTAGTTCCCATAACAATGCATGTTTATCTCTACTGAAACTGTAAAACTCCACTTTCTTCTGACTATATTGCTTTGGAATGTGAACATCTGATAAGGTTATTGCCCTATGTTAGCTTTGTCTAGTTCACAATAGCTGCTGACATACACTTTCTAAAATTATCTCTGTAAAACTTGGCATGGGAAAAAATCTATAAAGATGAAGGGAGGGGTGAAGATCTTTTTTCCGCCCTCCCCTTACCTCTACTGTGGCTAAGAAAAGGATCTAAAATTCACTGTGTAATCTACTGGGCGAAGAAAACAAGAGAGCACCCTGTCCAATTGATATCTTCAAGAACTATCATCTTTTCTACAACTCTGAACTTTAGTGAGAGCTTAATAAATCTTCTTGTCCTTTTTATGAAGACTTTGAAATAAATACCGAACTTTGGGATCTGCTACAATTTAATACTTGAATGATAAAGGCTTATATTTTAATGGATCTTATTCTGAACTTTTGGTGTATTTAGTTCCCATAACAATGCATGTTTATCTCTACTGAAACTGTAAAACTCCACTTTCTTCTGACTATATTGCTTTGGAATGTGAACATCTGATAAGGTTATTGCCCTATGTTAGCTTTGTCTAGTTCACAATAGCTGCTGACATACACTTTCTAAAATTATCTCTGTAAAACTTGGCATGGGAAAAAATCTATAAAGATTCTTTGGTGTTAACACAATTTTGGAAAAATTATTTGTAATAATAAATTGCAAAAGACCCCAGAGACTTTTCTGTTAGTTACACCAGATTCTATGGACAATAAACCAACTTAGGCTTCCTCGAAAGACCTTTTGAATATGCTTCAAAACATACTCGCTTTGGTCATAAAAAAGCAGTTGAAGAAGCCTTTCATTCAGTACAGACAGAAATTCAAATATTGACAAAACAACTCAAAATTAAGAGGGAAACAGCCCAGACAGTGTGGAAAGAGGAGGAAAAAAAGACCTGACTGCCTTGAAAACACAGAGGAAGCCTACAAGCAAGATGACTGGACTTATAAAAAAGAATCTATGCCTACAAAGAGAAATACAATCTTTACAAAAATGTACCATACTCTATAAAAGAATTATGGCTGATGAAATTCCCAAATTAGTGACTTTCTTACCATATCAGAGTCAACAAATTTTTTTTTATGGAATTACAAGCTACTACTAAGAGGGAACATAGATGGCTGTTTCCAGAAGACAATTTTTACACTTATAAAGGGAAAAGACACAGAATCAAGACTTTAAAACTTAAGAGGAGGAACCAGAAAATCAAGAAAAAGCTGATACCTATAAAAAATCTGGAGAAAGTATGAGGGAATTCCCTCCATTTTAGGACTACATCATTTATATATTGAGGGAATCCCAGATACTTTTGACGGAGTAAGATCCTAATATACTTGTATTCAGAATAAAGACTCATACACTTTATAATATAATTCAAAATTTTAATAGCATATTTAGGGAAAGTTTATTCTAGTAGAAAATAAGAAACTGTATATTCATATATTTGCAAACTCTATATAATCAATTTATGGTAGAAAAATGAGACAGGCTTAACTACTGTATGTAATAGAGTAATAGAGAAAAGATCAATATGAACTACTGTATCCCCAATTACATGTTTGTTTGTTTTGGAAAATACAAAAATGTTATGTAAAAAAAAATAAGACACACATCCCAAACCTTTTATGATTCAACTCAGGATATCTAAATAGCCATATTTAGCATGCCTCTCACAGGGGGCAAATGGTTTTCTCTATCCTACCTATTTGTCTCCAAAAAGAAAAATCATCACCTCCAAGCCTACAATCTGAGAAGGTTTTCTTGCTTCATTTCTCAGGGAATAATAGTTTCCGAGATTAAAGGCTCCCAAAACTATTATTCACATTCCAATAGTTTCCAAGACATTGAGGAAGTGGCATTTCCAAACATTTTGCTGTAATAGAGGTCAGGTATCAGCATTGTAGCCCATACAACTGGCCTATAATGTTCCTCAAATTACTTCTTTGCTTGCCTTAAAATCAATTTAACATTTGTCTTGTTAGATTTTGCTCTTTTTCTTATTTTCTTCCTTTGAGTCACTTTTAATTGTTGGAAAGAGGACTTCATCTCCTTAATCATTTCATTGACACTGCTGATTATCCTCTTGGCATCCTCTTGGACTATCCTCATAGCCTTGCCTTAATCTGCAGCATACATTTATCTTAGTATCTATTGAGGTGAATTTAAATAATATCCCACCATCATGAATTTTACCATCTCCCCTTCAACTTCCTTTCAACCAATCCAATCTATTTTGTGAAATCTTGCCTTGTGAAACTTTATGTGACTGTGTCGGATTTCTAGAAGAAGACTTGTATTTGACACTATTGTGATCATTGCTCCAAAGTGATAAACCAGTGCCTACTATAATCAGATCCCAGGCACTACTTGTATAAATTTAAGAATTGCACTGGCACTGCTCAGTATTAAATCAACAGGCACCTCCAATCCTTTTGGCTCTATGACTAACAGCTCTAAAATTTAACATATATAGAAATGTAATATGTCTGTCATGACATAAATATACAAAATCAGTATTTAGAAATACACAGAGAAAAAAGGAACGTTCAAAATTACCCACTTTATGTTAACCGTTTGAACATGTACACTCAATTTGTCACAGGGGCGTTTAGTCCGCTTTTGGCACACTTCAGTAACGGATTTTATATCCACGTTCACACCCCCAATATCTGCACACCATCCCCAGCCATCGCTTTCCGGCTCAAACACCCTTTAAAATGGAGTATTTTGTTACCAGGTCCCCAAATGGTGTTTTCCTGGTTCTCCGGTTCTAGCTGCACTTTTCTGATGTCTGATCACTAATGCGGTGTCGAGCCACTTCCACTCAGAAGCCTGAGGCTTCCGTTCTTTGCCTGCCATTTTATTTTAGCATCAGCGGTATGCGCACAGGCGGAGCTCTGCTCCCGCATTATTAAAAACAATGTTTAAACGGTGCCTAGTTTTGTTGGTTAGACAAGTTCGGGATCTCACGGAGGCCAGTTTCAGGGTAAAAGTTTAAAGGGAAGTGTTCCTTTAAAGTTTAAAGGGAAGTGTTACAGCAGTTGGGTTGAAGTGGAAATCGCTGTTCTGTGCACGTGTGAAAATTTTAATTCTACAGATGGCTGCCTGTGTGCATGCCCAAACTGAGAGAGAGAGAAAAAACACCGACGCATGCTCCCGCGTGTGGACGATAGGGAGCGATGTGGCTGCGCAGCGATCTGAAACAAGGTGGTGAGTGTGATCGTGATTCTCCAGGTTGAAAAAAACTGCATCGGGACCAGAACAATTTAAACCACTCCTAGCACGCTGTCTGACCACACCCAAACAGTTGTAGGGGCTTTGTTATCTTTTCTCTTTTGAACCAATCGACTTGCACTGTTTTACTGGACACACTAATAGAGAGTTGTCTATTGTACATAAGGATATCTTCCTATACGGAATAAACAACATAATTGAATTGTGGGACTTGAAACATTCAAGCTATCAGTTACAAAAAACAATTTTCCTTGTTTATCTTTGTTTACCAAATGACATTTTATTTTTACATGGAATTTAAAACATTAAAGATATTCCATCAATATAATATTTTGATACTGTGGGTTGACTGAACTAGTCTTTTGATTAACGTCTCAAAAGTTGTTCTTTAACAGAGAAAGCAACAACAAATTCCTAAAGTAGCAGACTGAATCAAGGATATTCTTCAAGGTTGAACAAATCAAACAACATAAATCAATGCATGTACATATTCACTAAGTCACTAAAACATTTTGACCTGATTTGATTGTCAGAAAATAAAGCAGATTATGGACAGGACAATGTTACATGAATTTGCTTTTCTTTACAAAAAAAGTAGTTTTCTTGACAGAAAAACAATTTTAAAAGATTAAGTATAAGCAATATAAAAATATTTGTGTACATACATTGATTCTACTTACCAAAATGGTGGATTTCTAGCACACTATTAATAGATCTCACAGAGACTTTCTACCCAACACAAAGTGGCAGAGACTCCCAGACTTGTCAATGAAAAGCAACAGGTAACTGCCAAAAGAGAGAGACAGCATACGTAAGATGCAAACATTAGCCCCCAAAGCTATCTACTTATTAGGAAAGATTAAAATTCTTAATTTAAAAAAAAGTTTAATAAGTTGATTTTTTTCTTCATATACTCTGTAGGTTTTATTTACAAAATTGTTTTCACTAATAAGCCCTTGCTAAATGGATGAGGAATATTTTAAATAACGAAAAAGCCCTCCCAGTGTTGAGGCACATTCAGTTTTGTGCAAAGAAGGGTGCCAGGCTGTAGGAAAGGTGTGTATGTGAGTAAATAATATCTGACCTATGCCACTTTCGAGGCACCAAGTAAACCAATTTCCATTCCCTGTCAGTTGGGATCAAACATGGAACTGGAACACAATACTGAAGGCTTTTTCCAGTGGCTGTGGCACAAGATATTTGATTGCTGAAAAGGAATTTACTGATTAGTCGTTTATTTCTTTGAAGCCCTACTGGGAATGGATTAGACTGACCATTTAGCTGTCTGGGAATGTTATGTTGGCAGTGTAATTAACACAGCAACGGTGCACAGCCTGATTAATCTACTTGATAGGAAAGAGGAGAGACAGAGATAGGTTCCTAACTACATCTCTAGCTCTCTAGCTCTAACACTCTCAAGAAGAAACAGGAAATTGTCCTAAGAGTAGCAATCTGGACACATACAAGGAATGACACTTAACAGGAGAGAAGGTGCTGACCTCACTATCCTATCTAATTGTCTTCTTGCTGTCTCCTGCAGGGTCTTCTCTTCTTTGTACACCAGCCATTGCCTTTTCCAGCACCCCTTCTCAAGGTCTATGGTACAAAGTCCACAAAATTCATCTTTTTACATAGACTTTCAAGAAAGTGGCTTGGTGAAAATATCTGCAATCATTTCAGCTGTAGGTCAGTATTCCAACAAGCCCTTCTTCTTGCATGCTTCTTACTAGGCGATGCTTCACATCCATGTGTTTAGTTTCTGAGTTTATCTTCTCCATCTGTGCAAGTTTTATGCACCCTTGGTTGTCTCCAAAGAGTTGTATGGACTTGGATTCCTCGATCTCCAAGTCCTGCATTAGCTGCAATATCCATTTTAGTTGTCTGCATGCTTCTACTGCAGATTAATACTCAGCTTCAGTTGAGGACACAGCTACAGTTTCTTCCTTCCTTGCTGCTCCAGATTACTACTCAGTGAAATAAATGTCCACTGGTTGACTTTCTGTCTGTAGTATCTCCTGCCCAGTCTGGATCCACATATCCCACTAGTCTGGGATTTTCACTTTTGGGTAATTTTAGTTTCAGATGTACAATGTCATGCAAATCTTCTGACTGCATTCTCGTCCCTTTTGCTTTGCAATTTCATCTTTCTGCATAACATGCCTACAGTTGTTGTGATATCTGGACATGCTTGCTGTTAGGCAGAAGTTCACTACTTCCTTGCTGGTTCAAGTTGTTTGGTCATCTGTTTCTTTAGGAGTGCCTGTGGGCTTAGCTCCTTTCATATTCATGTAGTCCAGAAATTCTAGGATATCCCACTTCTCATTGAGAAGACAGCTTCCTCTTGTTCTACTTATATTCCAAGGTAGCAATTGATGTTTCCTAATTCTTTCACTTGTACTTCTTGATTCAGATGTTGAACTATTTCATCACAGTCCTCCTTGTATTCATAGCATAAAATCAAGTCATTCACATAAGTCAAAATTCAAGTCCATTTGTCTCTATATCTTGAGTACAGGTATTATTCTCCCATGCCTTGCTCAGATCCTTCATTGATCAGCATTTGATGAAGTTTTTCATTCTTGGATTGTTCAAATCATGGTGGCTGTTCCATGTAAACATCTTCCTCTATTTCTCCATGTACAAAAGCAGTCTTTATATCCAGATGTTCACCACTGGTGCAATGTTATCATAGTCTTCTCCATACTTCTGACAGCATCCTTTCACAACCAATCTGGCTTTGTATCTTTGTACTTCCCCTTCAGCATTAAGTGATTCAATTCAATCTAATTTATTACAGCAAGAACCAGTAAAACAGTACAATTCTGATATAAGAAAGATTAAAACAGTAATAACAGAAATAGTATAAAAACATTAACAAGAGAAAATTAATACAATTAGTAAAATAAAATAATGTTAATAAGAGAATCATACAATTTCTTCAGCTAAAATAAGTTTACGTTTCCTAATAGTGAAGCAACAAAACTTTGCCACTAAGTCACTGAGAGTATCCTTTCGCCCAGCGTGAATGAGCTCCTACAGTAACTTAAAGGCGATAAAACTGTGAGTTAACCGATCCCCTCTACAAGCGGCTGAGCCTTTAAGGTGAATGGCAGCAATTCATGAGATAAGCAGTGGGCGGGGGAGGAATTGGGGACCCCCCCGAAATTAAATGGTTCCTGAACGATAAACTAAGAGGAAAAAAGTGAAACTGACCGTGAGAGACAGCAAACGAGACCAAAAGGTGCAAAAAAGTCCAAAGCATTTTTAAATTGGAGAACTTTCATTTTAACTTTAAAAATTTTCTCTTTGTGTAAACAATGTCTGGTAGAGGGAGAAGAATGGCGCTGGAAAAGAAGCCGCTCACAGGAAATAATCAACCAACGACTCCCTCCTAGACACAGGAAGCAGCTGCTGACTTTCCTAATATGCTGGCACTGGCATTGCACCCTCTGCTGGAGCTCATGGAACAAGCTCCCAGAGGAGGGAATGAGCTCATGGAACGAGGTCTCGAAGGAGATCAGGACCCTGTGGGGCCTGTTACAGTTCCGCGGGGCCTGTAAAACGGAGCTCTTCCGCTAGGCTTTTGGTGCCACCACTACCACTGCCACCACTGACATCTGACAGCTTTTGTAGAGCGAGGCCGAACCCCCCCCCCTTAAGTATAGCCGACCTGAGTGCCTGGGACAGCTGAAGTAGATCTTGGTGCCGACCGTGCTTTGAGGAACTAATGCTAGAACTTTATTAGTTGTATATTTATGGTTTTAATGTTGTATTGACCGGGTTTTATTATTTCTTGTCTCGTTTTATATTGCTGTAAGCCACCCTGAACCAGCTTTGCTGGAAGGGTAGGGCAAAAAATAAATAAATAAATAAATAAATAAATAAATAATATCAACAGCAAACTGAATGGAGTCCAAAAGCAATTGACATGGATGGATAAAAGAGCAGATGATACTGAGAAAGCCATTAAGAAAGTTGAGACAAAAACAAAAGATATTAAACAAAAACTGGAAGAAGTGGAAAAAGAGAGAATCTCAGATAAAGGTCAACTGTTGCAGCTACAAATGGAAAGATCAATGTATGTCTTGCACTTTCAAGGCATTCCGGAACAAAAAGGAGAAATTTAAAAAAAAAAAATTAAGCGAAGCATTAGCACCAATGACAGAACTTAAACAAGATGTACTGCAAAACAATATGGATTTGACTTATTGGACCTACTCAGATTTCATCAAGAAAAATAAGCTACCTGGTGAAGTATTTGTGAAATTCTCCAAGAGATCTACTAGAGAAGCTGTTTTGAAAGCTACATCTGGGAAAACCTTGAAAGTAAAAGATGAAGTGAAAATTTTAAAGGATATTCCTTTTGAGGTGCGGAAGTGAAGGTGACAATATAGAGACTTAACTTTCTTCCTTCATAATAACTCAATTTCATACAGACGGACATTTCCAGAAGGAATTGTGTTCAACTATAAAGATAAGAAGACCAAGATTGACTCTGTTCAGAAAGCCAAAAAAAATTTGGAACAGCAACAAAACCCGAACAAAGATGAAAGAAAGACTGAGGACAACAATGAAGAAGATGATAAAAGTGACTGTGAATCTGAAGATACGTCAAGTAGCAGTACCTCTGAGGTCTCTGATTCGGAAAAAGGATCAGCTGTTCCCAAGCCACTTAAAGTTAAACTGAAATACAAGAATAAAAAGCATGGAAAATAAACTGGAAGTTCAATAGAACATAATTGACTATAAAACACATATAGATTTGTATTAAAGACTCAAGCCAGCTTTATCTAGAAATCAATACCTTGACATAGTACCTTTGTTATTATTGTAGGTCCGATATATAAGAATGTAATTTCTGAAATATGATCCTTGTCTTAATTTAGCTTCTGTATTCATTTTAGAGCTTCCTTTGCCCCTTCCCCTTCGGATGTATATAAAAGCAATAAAAAATATTATTGAAAAAAGAGAGTATCCTTTTGCAACCAATCTGTATCTTTGTACTTCCCCTTCAGCATTAAGCTTGGTTTTGAAGATCCACTTGCATCCTAAGTGCCTTCTTCCCTGGAGACTTCCCTGTAAGTGTTCATGTTTGGCTCTTGAACAGAGATTCAATCTCTTTTTCTGCAGCTTTTCTCCATTTATTTATTTTTTGCTTCTTTGGCAGGCATTCTTGCTATGTCTGCCTATGTGGAAGGCTCAGGTATAGCTTCTGCCTTTGCTAGATAAAAAAGGTTGCTTGGTTGTACTCCTTTATTTGATCTGGTTGAAAATCTCACACTTGGCTCTGCAGCCCCTTCTGATTCTTTAGGTTCTGCAGGTGTATCATGTGTGTTGTCTATATTGCTCAGATGCACTGTTTCTGTTTGCTGTGCTTCATTTTTCTCTGTTGGTGTAGATTCACTGATGTCTATTCCCACCCCCATATTTCTTGATTCATCCCTTTCATGAATGAAGACCACATTGCAGATCTTGAATGCTTCTGGGTTCAGGATTCTGAATCCTTTGCATCCCAGTACATAGCCTACAAAAATGTTTTCTTATGCTCTAAGATCTATCTTGGTCTAGGAATATAAGTGTAGGCTAGGGGTGGCCAAACTGTGGCTCATGAGCCACATGAGGCTCTTTCACATATATTGCGCAGCTCCTGGCAGGATGGCTGGGGACATGAGGGGAGGCATGCCTCCCCAATCAGTCTTCCCTTCCCCAGCCAGTGTTCCCCTCCCTGAGTAGGCTTGAGGTGGTCGGGGGAGCAGAGAAAGAAAGCAACTTTAAATTTAAATGTGTTCTCAAAGTCCCCTGCCAGCCAGCTTGGGGAAGGCATTTGTCTCTTTAAATCCCTATTCCAAGCCAAGCCAACCAGCGGAGGGGGCAGGGCTTGGAGGACACATTTAGAGTTGCTTTTATTTTACCTCTCCTTCCCTCCCTCCCCCATCTATTTGCTTTCTTTCCACCCACTTTCTCTCTCTCTCCCCTCCCTCCCCATCAAAAGTTAAATGGGTTCTCCAAGTCCCATCCTACTGCCACACTGGGCAGCTGACTCTTTAAATCCCTTCTCCAAGCCAAGCCAGCAAACCAAGCCAGCAAGCCAAGCCAAGCCAAGCCAGAAAGCCAAGCCAGCAAGCCAAGCCAAGCCAAGCCAAGCCAAGCCAAGCCAAGCCAAGCCAGCAAGGCAGCGGGGGCTTTGAGAACACATTTAAAGTTAAAGCTGTTCTCCAAGCCCCCATTCCATGGCCCCACCTGCCTGCTTGGAGAATGCAACTGTCTCTTTAAACCCGTTCTCTAAGCCAAACTGGCTGGCATGAGGGCGTGTGTGTGTGTGTGTGTGTTGGAGAACACATTTAAAGTTGCTTTCTTTCCAACTCCCCCTCCCTCCCTCCTCATTTATTTGCTTTCTTTCCACCTCTCACTTTTTCTCTCTTTTCCCCTTCCTTCCTCCCCCATCTATTTGCTTTCTTTCCATCTCTTTCTTTTTTTTCACCTTTCTGTCTCTCTCTCCCTTCCTCCCCCTCCCTCATGTATTTGCTTTCTTTGTTTTTCTTTCTCTCTTCCTTATTCCCCCCTCCCCATCTATTTGCTTTCTTTGTTTCTCTCTCTCTCTCTTTCTTTACACCTTTGATTTTTTCTTTCCCTTCCTCTCTCTTTTTGACAAATAAATATCATTAGCAAACAAATAAACATCATTGGACAAATAAATATTGCTATCAATATCTATTTTTATCCCTTTTGTTTTTATTTTTGGCAGTCTCATTTAATGTTAATAAAAAGCAAATGTGCATAGTTTCAATAAAACATGTGTGTGTGATATTTGTTCATGTCTTGCAGCTCTCAGACATCTGACATTTATTCTATGTAGCTCTTAAGTTAAGAAAGTATGGCCAGCCCTGGTGTAGGCCTTTAAGCCAAACACTTTTAGATGATTCAGGCTGGGTTTGTGCCCATACCACAGTTCAAATGGTATACTGTTGGCACCATTAGTAGCTAATCTGTTTTGCAGGTAAACAGCAGTGTTGATTGCTTCTCCCCTGAGTTTGTCAGGTAGCTCTGCCTCAATGAGCATACATCTGCACATTTCAGTGAGAGAGTGATTTTTCCTTTCTCCTACACCATTCTACTCTGGAGTGTATGGGACTGTAAGCTGATGCTCTATTCCTTGTTCAGCTGAATAATTCCTCATTTTGTGTCCCACATATTCTCCTACATTATCAGTGTGGATTGCTAGTGGCTTTCTTTGAAATCTTTTACTGACCATTGCCACATATTCTTTACATTTTTCTAGCATGACTTTTCTCTTTAATTAAATAGGTCAAAGTACATCTTGAAAAGTCACCAATAAAAGTTAGCATGTATTTATTCCCACTAGGGATTTAAGTTTTCATTGGTCCACAAACATCACTGTGTATCAGCTCTAGGGGTTGCTGCATCTGGCTTGTATCATAACTTCTGTTAAAGCTAGATCTCACCACCTTCGCTTGAATACAACTATGACAAGAACCCCCTTTATACTGACAGTTATGTGAAGGTCTGCGTGTCAGGACCTAGTCAGAGTTGATTTTATTGCTTTTGACCAGTCCTCTACACCCAATGTATAATATTCTCTTCGGGTTTTGTATATTTCAGGCTGTCTTTCTTGAGGACTATTGCACAGTATATAGCTCCCCAGAAAGTCAGGCACCAATACTTATAACATTTAAAAAGGCACAGTTTTTTAATTGTTCCACAGGAAACACTACAGGGGGATGGGATATATTTACATGGGATGTTCAGATAGTTTGTTGAAATATTTATATCACTTTGCCTTGTCTTAGGCTGTCTGTTGTTCGCTCCTTCAGTGGTTAACTTATTGGCTTTAATTGGTCTGGTCCCCCCTGAGTCTAACTGGTCCCCCAACCAGCCTTCCAGACTCCTCACTCCAGATCCCTTTTTGCCTTTCCTCAACCCCTATATGAGTCCCTATCAAGCAGGGTTCTTGTGTGTTTGTGACCACCCAGGTCTTATGCATCCACTCTCTTCCAACTCCCTCTTCCAACTCTCTTCCAACTGTCCGCCCCCAACCATCAGTTAGGTCAGTTTTCTGTCACTCAGGGAGTGCTCCAGCCAAAAGGCCCCCTCCCCTCTAGGTCATGTGACTCAGCCGGGATCTATCTTAAGATTCTGCTGGTCCCAGATTTTCAATTCCGTCACAACAACACATACATTTTCCTTTAACAACTCATTTGCCCATCTGTATGTCTTTAGTCAAATTCTGGCTTTCAAGTTGGCTAACTAAATAATTGTCTCTGTGTCCCAACCATCTGTGCTATAGCAAAGAGCAAAAATATTTGGGCTGCGGTCACACGCAACATTAGCCACGCAAGAGATACAGAAGACAAGCGGAGTTTCCGGTCGCGATCTCACCAGCACATCTGGGAAGCGTAGCGCTTCCGTGGCACAACTGAGGCTTCCTGCCAAAAAAGCGCAGCAAAAAACTAGTACCTTGGAGGTACTAGTTTCCAGAAACTGCGGGGCAAGGGCGGGCGTCTGATCGCGTTTTCGGTGGCATCCGGCGCCCGCCCATGTCCCCTTGCGGAAAAGGGGTTTTTTCCCCCCACGTCTCCGTGGATGCGCACACGCACCCAACGGAGCATGCGCATTTGTAGTGTACACAAAAAAAGAAAACCAGTTCGCCGCGCCGCGCGCTTCTTCATTGCGCGCAGGCGTGTGTTGTGATCGGCACCTCTCCCTTGCCATGGAACCTCCACAGTACCTCCACAGAACCTCCACAGTAGGTCTGATCGCTTTACTGCATGTTAGTTTGCCCCGGGGCAAACAGCCACACTTCTCCTCTGCAGTTTCCTGCCCGTGTGGCAGGGGCCTTGGTAAAGTTTGCTTTCTGCGTGCAAGTTGCAAGAGCATATAAATCCTGATGCACTTTGTCAGCTGCAATTAACTGTCTCCTGTGTCTGCTTTGTCCAAAAGATATAATCATGCCATTCTTCACGAGTACTCTTGCAGAAATAAGGTTATTTGCCAGTACTGGGACATAAACACAGTCTTTAACTAGGATGTCTCTCCACTAGGGAGTTTGTATTTTATGGTTCCTGCCATTATAGACCTTCTGCCATTATAGACCATCCATCTGCAACACTTTCTTTTCTTCATCTAATATTTCAAAGAAATCTTTAGAAGCATACATGTGAGTTGTGCAGGCACTGTCCAGATACCAAATATGACTTGCTGTGGCTCATGTTAATATAAAATATTTATTTAATAGCTGTCCCTTAAATCTGATTAGAACTTCCTCAACATTTCCCCCTTTTGCTTTGGGAAAGGCTTTCCTCACCTTAGCAGTAGAACAATCCCTTTTAACATAGACTCATTTCCCACAGAGGTGACAAATGAACTCACCTTTTAAATTTACATTCAAAGCCATGTGATCCAGCATTCAATTTAGATTCTTTGTCAGACTTTTCAAATTGTCTGTGTTTTTATGTTTCCTCAAGCTGATTTATAACTTCTGTGAGAGACAGATTACACTTAGATTCAGTCTGAGACATTATATTTTCATATGACTCTGGCAAGTTTATTAATAGTAACTAGGTATGTGCATTCAGTTCGGATGAACTGAAAAAGAAACCGAATAATGCCTATTTGGCAGTATTCGGTCCTGCTGACAGCCAAATCAGATTCCCGAATCTGATTTGGCTGGCCGAACAGGGATTCCCCGAATCAATGCCGTAAACTTTAAACACCTTCTCTTGCTGGGGAGTCACACCATGAAGGAAGCCCCAGAAGCAAGGGAAAGTGTTTTAAATTTAAACACTTTCCCTTCCCCCCACTTTGGCTGGCGAGCTGGTGAAATTATGGGGAGGCTTTTAAAATGCCTCCCCGCTCTTTCCAGGCATTGCCTAGCTCTTCTGCCTTAGCGGGCAGGCCAGGGAAGGTGGGGGTGTCACTGCAGACCTTCCCAGGTCTTTCCAGGGTCTTCCCCAGCTTCCCCGCCTTGGCAGGCAGGCTGGGGAAAGCACAGAGAGACATTTAAATGCCTCCCCACTCCTAGGGCTTTCCCTGGCTCACCCGCCTTGGCAAGCAAGCCAGGGAAGGTCAGGGGGGGCACTGCAGGACTTCCCCAGCTTACTCTTAACACATTTCTGTCAGTTAAACCCTTGATTATAGCCCCTCTTGCCTTTTCTTTGTTGGAGTCCTAGATTCTCTGCTTTGCTGGGTCATCATCTCCTGGTCAGGCATCCTGGATAACATTCCATAATCCTGTTTCAAGAATGTGATTCTTCAGTTGTTCACTTCAAATTAAATAATTGTTCTCCATTAGCCTATCTATCAAGTTACCATGCTGTGCACCACAGAAGGTCGCTATCTTTGTTCCTTTGTTCTCACCTGCTCATGGGAAGAGCCTCTGGCAATCTTTCTACCTTTAATTAGAGATGTGCTTAATCTGGGCCATCATAACCTTTGCTGGAAGAGTAATTAATACAGGAGAGAAAGTCCTGACTTCACTATCCTTTCTAATTGTCTTCTTGCTGCCCCCTGCAGGGTCTTCTGCTCATCTTCTTTGTACACTGGACATTGCCTTTTCCAACACGCTACAGGAAGGCCAGTGCTGCTGTTGCTGATCCTCACAACATGGGAGTAGCCACTGATTTACCTGTTTATTGCAGCTTGTGTTCAACTTTACCCAGGGCCAGCTCAATGTATTTTGCCATCCCAACTACCCTTCTCCAATGCTGCACCCATAAGCTCCAAATAAGAGAGACAGATAGCAGAGTGTGAGCTTTCTCCCTTGAAGCTGAGATATCAGCTTACTGGGGAAAGGAGACAGTAAAAATCCTGCCTGTAGAGTGATATGCACAGTAGGGAGGGAAGAGAGTGCTGACTGGGTGGACTGGGATGCACATAAGCTGGTCCCCTTTGTTTTCTTTTGGATAGTGAGGTGATATACATTTTTGGACATCACAAAATTTAGCTCTGAAAAGAATATATGTATCTAAACACACGCACAACACGTGTGTTGTGTGTCTGTGGTTTAAAATGTAGGCTTTTGTTTGCAACTGATACTTTTCATATGTGGTGATACAAGAGCGTTTTAACATCTTGCATGTCTACAGCTAAATGCTGAGACTACATTGCATATATCCTTACTTTATAAATGTCATGGCTGCTGTCCATTCAGTGGGGAAGATAAAAATGGAATCCAGCTGTTCAGAGCAGGAGGCAGCATTTAAACATCCCATAATATAATTTGTTACATCAACACACCCAAGGGTGGATCTTTTTAAAAAATTACAGGCACTTTACAGTGCTATTGTCTCCATTTTAGTTGCTCCAGGATCACTGCAGCCTAACACAGGAGAATTAAGCCTAGAATATTCTAATTAAAATTGTTATCTACTGTTAACTGCATTGATGGTAGTTATAATCATATATTAGTATTGTATTACAACAATATCACTGCACACTGCAACAGAAAACAGAAAGCTATTCTGTTGTTCATAATTTAAACAATCATTAAAAAATTGAAGTGTTCTCCAAGCTCAATTTCTTCATAATTAAACTAATAAATTCATATGTCATTTTTTTAAAGTACTATTCAGAGGAGGGGGATGTGTTAATTGGTTGACTATATTGTATGTCGGTTTGTTCAGTTTAACTAACACAATCAAAATACATGAAATCAGTAATTTCATCAGCTCCTGCCTCGTGCATGTGTGTATGTTACGTGCCATCAAGTCACTTCTGACTTATGGCAACTCTATGAATTGATGTTCTCTAAATTGTCCTATTGTTAACAGCCTTGCTCAAGTCTTGCAAACTTGAGAGCTGTGGCTTCCTTGGTTGAGTTAACCCATCTCATGTTGGGTTTTCTTCTTCTCCTGCTGCCTTCAACTTTTCCTACCACGATTGTTTGTTTCCAATTACTCTTGTCTGACCAAAGTACAATAGCCTCGGGCTTGATTTGATTCTAGAACTCACATATTTGTCTTTTAGGTGTAAAACTCTCCTCCAATGCCACGTTTCGCAGGAATCAACTTCCTTCTTCTCAGCTTCCTTCACTGTCCAATCTTGAACAGTTTCAATTTCTCCACTGCCAACCTTAAGGTTGTATAATTCCTCAGTAGTGATTACTATTGTCATCTTGATGTTCAGTTATAATCCTGCTTTGGCACATTCAGAGGCAAAAAAATGCATTCAACTTCTCAGTCATTCCCCTATCTTCCTTCAGTACTCCTTTTACCCCTTGTTCATCCAAGGGCCACACTGCCTCCCTGGCTGGTTTCCTGCTTCTAATGTATTTGAAAAAAAGTTTTATTGTTGGTCTTTATGATTTTTGCTATATGCTCCTCATATTCCCTTTTTGCCTGCCTGATCACAGACTTGCATTTTATTTGCCACACCCTGTGTTCCCTTTTATCAACCTCGCTGAGACTAGCTTTCCACCACTTAAAGGAATCCTTCTCACCTTTTACAGCTTCCATTACTTTGTTTGTTAACCATGCAGGGTTTTTTCTATACCTATTTGTGCCTGTGGTATATCTTTTTTCTGAGCTTCTAAGACTGTAGTTTTAAATAGAATCCAGGCTTCCCAATGGTTTTGACCCTTTCTACTTTTCCTTTCAGTTTCTTCCTCACATGTCCCCTCACATCAGAGAAGTTACCCCTTTTAAAGGTAAAAGTGGTTGTTTCAGTCTTTTCGGTCAACTCCCTATTTATACAAATGTTAAACTCAATAACACTATGGTCACTGTTCCCAAGCGGTGCAAACACATTTACCTCTCTCACCAGGTCTTGGGTGTTACTTAGGACCAAATCCAGGATCGCCTCTCCTGGTAGGTTCTGTGACAATCTGTTCCCTAGCACAGTCATTGAGAGTGTCTAGAAACTCAATCTCTATTTCCTGACTTGAACACATATCAACCCAATCAATTTGTGGGTAGTTAAAATCACAGATTACGACACAGTTATTTCATCTAGCCATTATCTTTAATTCGTTCATCATTTTATAATCCTCCTCTATCTTTTGATCTGGTGGGCAATAACAAACGCCCAGTGTTAAGATTCCTTTTGGGCCCACTATTTCAACCCATAGCATTTCAAGAAACGAATCCAATTCTCTTACCCTCTCAGTCTTACTGGACTATATACCCTCTCTGACATACAGAGCCACCCCACCTCCAACCCTTTCCCCCTATCCTTCCGATATAATTTATAACCAGGAATCTCTGTATCCCACTGATTTTCCTAATTTCTGAAATACCAACAATGTATATTATTCCCCCAGCACCAAGCATTCCAACTCCCTGATTTTACCTCGAACACTTCTAGCATTTGTATAAAGACATCTATAGTTTCCCATGTATGTTAAGCCCACAACCTTCCTCTTGCTGCCTCGAGACCTTGCCAGGCAGTCCATATCATTAGCCAGAGTCTCAGTGGACAATTCTAATCCATTTCCTTGTAGAAAGGTAACAGCTACCCCTTCATCTCTTTGAGATGAGCCATCTCAAACCAGAGACTTTTCAACTCCTGTTGGCTTTCCCCCAATATTCAGTTTAAAAACTGCTCTGCCACCTTTTTGATTTTAAGGACCAGCAGGCTGGTTAAGTGCGTGGACTCTAATCTGGGAGAACCCAGGTTTGATTTTTTTGATTTTAAGTGCCAGCAGCCTGGTTCCTTCTCGGGACAAGTGGAGACCGTCTCGCCTGTACAGCTCCCTCTTGTTCCAAAAAGTATCCCAGTGCCTAACAAACCTGAACCCTTCCCCCCTACACCATCATCCCATCCACGCATTGAGACTCCAGATCTGTGCCTGTCTCTCCAGCCCTGTGCATGGAACAAGTAGCACATCTGAGAAGGCTACCTTGGAGGTCCTGGCCTTGAGTTTTCTGCCTAGCAGCCTAAATTTTTTCTCCAGGACCTCACGACTGCATTTCCCCACATCATTGGTGCCAACATGTACCACGGCCAATGGCTCCTCCCCAGCACTATCTACCAGCCAATCTAGAACACACGTAATGCACACTACCTTCGCACCAGGCAGGTAAGTCACCATATGGTCAGTATGCGGGTTCACTACCCAGCTGCCCACCTGCCTAAGGATCGAATCACCAACTACTGAGAGCCCCCCCTCCCTCCCTTCCAAGGGATGGTTCCTTGGTGCAAAAGGATACCTGTTCACCAGCTGAAGAAGAGGTCCCTTCTGGGGGCACATTCCCCTTATCTGCAGCACGGTGCCCTGTTTCCTCTCGACCCTCATGCTCCCTGACAGCGGCAGGGCTGCCATATTCAAAGTGGGACATATCTAACAAGTCCCTGAGAGTCCTCTCCATGCACCTAACTGACTGTCTCTGCTTCTCCAGGTCTGCCACCTTGGCCTCAAGGGGGCAAACTTGTTCCCTGAGAACCAGGAGCTCCTTGCACCGGTCACACACCCAAGACTTCTGTCCAGTGAGCAGATAGTCATACATGTGACACTCCGTGCAAAACAGTGGATAGCCCCCAGCCCCCTGCTGGCATTCTGGCTTCATAATTGTTTTTAAAATAATAATTATATATAATCCCCTTTTCAAACCCTTTGTATTTATGTGGTTCTCCTTGTAGAAGTCTACTTACCTTATTGGGAACCCAAGGAGACTAGGGCCCTGGCTTTCTGTCTCTTCCCAGGCTTCTTATAGAGTCCCTAGGCTAAGAGCCACAGGCCAAGAGCCCTTCCACTCATGCCAGAGGCTTCTGCCTCTGGTGAGGTGCTGCCTTAAATAGAAGCCTCCCCCAGCAGAGGGCGTGGCAAGCTGCTATTCAAATTCACCCAGGCACTCAATTACCGTCAAACAATGCCCCTCTCTCACCTTGTCTCATGCAGCCAGGACTCTGCAACAACTCAAAACTCACACACTTCCAAATACAGTCCCCCACAGTACCCTCTCAGCTAAATCAGCTCAGCCGAAAGCAAATAAAGAAAACTCACCCCTCTAGGAACTCTATCTCCTGCTCCTCAGAGCCCAGCTGGGTCAGCTCCACGTCTAGCGAGGTGCTGATTTAAATAGAAGCCTCCCCAGCAGAGTGTGTGGCCAGCAGTTATTCAAATTCACCCAGGCACTCAATTACAGTCAAACAATGCCCCTCTCTCACCCTATCTCAAGCAGCCATGACTCTGCAACAACTCAAAACTCACCCACATGCTCCCAAAATCGTCCCCCCACACAGTACCCTCTCAGGTAAATCACCTCAGCTGAAAGCAAATAAAAACCACCCCTCTAGCAGCTCTATCTTCTGCTCCTTCTCAGAGTTCAGCTCTGAGGTTCCAAGAAGTAATCATAATTCCCTGCCCTGGGCCGTAAAACCTGAAGGCCGTTCCTGATGACCCCCTTGTTCCCCCAATGGGAAAATGCCTTAAGGTGCACACCAGTTCTGCTTTCTTACCCACACTACCCTGTCTAGTAAACAACCTATTTAACAGCAACCACCACAGCCAAATGTCCAGATCCACTGCTCTCAGTACAAGGTAGGTGAAAACACCTCCACCCATCTAGCCAATCCTAGGTGAAAACAAAAAATTCCTACCTGGCCCCAACAGGTGACCAGCTGCAGCCCGCACTAAGAACAGGGCAGGAGGATGGGCCAAGCATGAGGCAAGACTGTTTGGGTGGGAGTGGAGCTTGGCCTTTTGCAAGGCTGGCTCCGCCCCCACCCATGTCACAACACATGGTGTAACAATGCTGCAGCTGTCCCATCCTCCTCCAGGGCAGCAAAGCAGTGCCCAACCTCCAGTGGCCTTGCCAGGAGGTCAGGAGCTCAAATATCATTGGAATTAGGTATTGAATGGTACCAAAGGGACAGCACAGGGAAGGCAAAGTGTTGAATCCAGTTAGATAAAGATGGGAAGCCATGTTAGTCTGTCTGTAGCAGTAGAAAAGAGTCCAGTAGCAATTTTGGTAGGGTATGAGCTTCCGTGAGTCACTGCTCACTTCTTCAGATGAAATTTTATTAGTCTTTAAGGTGCTACTGGACTCTTACTCTTTTCTACTGTTGGATCGAGTCACACAGTCTCAACCTATAAGTATGATTAATAAATTAAATTAAAGTAATATTAAATGTAAAAATGTTTCTGTGTGTGTGTGTGGTGAATGGCTTGCAGTTTAGTATTCAGGGGACCGAAAAAAGAAGCATGAGTCCTGATGTCCCAGAGGGCAGATAGAGGCCAGCAGACAGAAGTCATGATAGAGAGACTTCATGTGGATGACTGATGGAAAGTTCAAATTTAGCAACAGACTGTGCTAAATACTAATGACTGGCATGCTTCATGACAATGAGGGGGTGTTATTACACAGCTGAACAACAGGCAAAATGAACAAGCATCAAGTATTTGCCTTGTGTTTGTTGCAGAGTTCTTACAAAAGGAAGGTACATCCAACCACTCTGCTTAGAAAAGCATGAAATCTTTCTCCAGTTGAAGGTGCCTTATTCTAAAATAAGTGGTTACAGCTGTTCCCTAAACTGGATGAACTTTACTGAGCAGAGTGGCTGCAACCACCCTACTACCACTTCAGGAATACTACATGTGTCCAGTGTTCACCATGCAAATTTGGGGAAAAGTAACTCCTTCTGCAGCTTTCATTTCCCACATAATCACTGCAATTTGGAGTGCCACCTACACTGTGGCTGGAACTATATATTACATAGTCCTACACTGTTACTAATGATCAGAGGACAGTATTTCATGCACTGAATGTTGTTGTTCAGTCGCACAGTCGAGTCCAACTCTTCATGACCCCATGGGCCAGATCACACCAGGCCTTGCTGTCCTCCGCCATCCTCCTCTGAAGTTCACACAATTGCATGTTCGTTGCATCTATGACACCGTCTAACCATCTCATCCTTTGCTGTCTTTGTATTACTTTGTAGTAATGTATAATTTCCGTGTGTGTGTATGAGAGAGAGAGAGATTATGTTTTTGTGTTGTTAAACTTTGAGAATCAGCTTTTTATGGATACAAATATTTGAAATCCTCTGTGAAATCTTGGCAATCTTAATATCAGCTTTTCAATACACCATTCTTCAACCCTTTACTCCTCTTGTTTTCACACACATACAAAAAACAAACATATGCACTATGCACTCCTGAACCACTTTTACCATGCTGGGTTCCCCCCCCCCCCCGGCAAGGGTAGAAGAGGCTCAAGGATAGCTTTTCCCCCATGGGAAAACGGGAGGAAAGGATAAAAGAGCTACCCTTCCCCATTAAACTTAAACTCAAAAAAAAGAAAGAAAACCCACCCAAAACACAGCACCAGTTCCTGCACTTGGAAAAGAGAACAAGGCTTCTGAAATTATAAGAGAAGCAGACATACAGACCCTTTTCAAACTGCCTTTGTATTTCAATTTAGTAATTGGTTGCTAATGGATTTTTTCAGTCATTTCAGACAGATCCATTTTAGTAACTGGCTGCTAGCAGATCTAACTGTTCATACAAAGCCAGTTGCATCTGGTTAGCAAAGCATGTTTAAGCCACTTTTGAGGGAAACCATTTTTTCTCAGTTTTCAACCCCTTCATTGCACTTCTGAATTACTGAGGTGTGCTGTTTAAAATGTCCTACAATGTTGCTTTCCCCCGCACACCGTTTTTTGCCGTGCGATCTTCCTCGGACATTTTTTAACATTCTAAGTTGAATGCTATAGCTAAACCACTATAGCAGCACCATTGAAAGAGAAGAAGAGACTGGATTTATACCCTGCCCTTCACTACCCAAAGGAGTCTCAGAGCGGCTTAAAATCTCCTTTCCTTTCCCCTCCCCATAACAGACATCCTGTGAGGTAGGTGGAATTGAGTGAGCTCTTTGAGAACTGCTCTTGAGAGAACAGCTCTGAAATTACTTGTGACTGACCCAAGTTCACACCAGAAGCTGCATGTGTAGGAGTGGGGAATCAATTGAGATGTGTTGACTCCACTGACTCCATTGAGTCAATGCATCTCAATGGTGCCCCTATAGCGCTTCAGTGATATAGCAGTTTAGCATTATAGTGCTCACCTTAGAACATTAAAAAATTCTGAGAAAGATCATGCTGTGTAAAAGGGCAGGGAAAAAAGCAGCACTGTTTGAAATGACCATAGTGCTTCAAAAATAGCTGATTAACAGAAGGAAACTCGTTGTATGAAAACCCAGTTCCTGTATCGCTTTACTCAAAATCAGGCCGGCAATTAATAACATCTGGTTTAGAACAGTAATGTGAAAAGGGCCATAATCCTAGTGATCCCTGCCTCAGAGAATCCATCTGAGCAGTGTTCATGAGAAGTAACATACTTTATACCAAATGCATAGAACTGTGTTAATAAAAACAAATTAATTTAAAATGTCTTTATGTGAAAGAATAAGTACATATTCATATATGCACTCATACTGGAGAGCCAGTTTGGTGTAATGGCTAGAGTGTTGTATTAGGATATGGGAGACCCAGGTTCAAATCCTCACTGTGTCATAGAAACTTTCTGTATGAGCTTGGGCCAATCACACATTCTTTGCCTAACCTATCTTATGCCCCGGTCACACGGACCGGATATCGCGGGGGGGAGGCGTGGCTAATTGCCCCGGTGCAGTTTGATCCGCGATTACGCTATCAGACGCACCGGCGGCACACCACTGGTCCTTCCCTCGGCGCCGGTGGGTAAACGAGGGACCAGAGGGGAATGCTGCGTGCCGGCGCAATCACTCCACGGGCATCTGGAGGCAGCCCATGGCAAACGTTTACTAGTACCTTGGAGGTACTAGTTTTTTAACTCGCATTGTCACCGGTAAGCCACGGGTGCGCTCCACTTCCCAGATGTTGGGGTGTGATCGTGCCCGGATAATCCACCCACCATCCGTGCCTCTCCCGCGGAAACTTTGCCATGTGACCGGGGCCTTACAATATTTTTCTGAGGATAAAATGGAGGAAAATAATGTTAGCTACTTTTGGGCCCCCTGGGGAGAAATGTGCGGTACAGATAAAGTAAATATAATTTAAATAGTGGTTTTAAGGGTTTTTTTTTGAATAAAATTGATAAGAAAATTAATTGTTTCTAGTTTAGTTAAACTCATATTTCCTTACAATTATATAGGACTACGGGGAAGCAACTTGTAGTTACAATTTCGAAAAATAAGTAATATGCAAAAGTATCAGGATGAATTTTATGCAGAGTCAAAACTGTGAAGTAGTTTATTTATTAAAACATTTATATCCCACCTTTCCTTGTAGTTCAAGGTGGCTTAAAATAATAGTTTAATTTTCAGCTTAAAACAAAAAAAAGTAATCCCCAAATCTCCCTTCACCCCTTAAAAGAGGTAGTTACTATGCTGACCTTGAACCGACAGATGGAGGTTCATCTCCCTTACCTTTGGCCATTCATTCACTCTTAGCTTAACCTGTTGAGTTAAAAATATGGTAATACCCCATCCACAAATGTCTTCCTGGTCTCCTTGAATAAATAGTGGGATATGAATGTACGGAATACACAATGAATAGAAAAGTAATATTATAGGTTTGGGACACTCTCAGACAAGTATATGCAGTTTTCACCATGGTGGAATTTTCTGAGTTATTTTACAATTTATTCTGATCTAGCATTATTGCATAAATTGTTCCTCATTTAAACGTAAATGGTTAATCATAGATGGTTTCATCTTATTTTAGGGTTGCTAGATACCTTCTGGATAGCAGGGGTGGGGGTGGGGCTTCTTGGCAGCAAAGGCACGCCTAGGTCAGCACTGCCAGTGATGTGGCAATGTCACTTCCTGTGCTTACCTGAAATTACATCATCACATCAACAGAGGTGCTTTGGTATTTAGCCAAAAACTCTGTTAGAAGTCATTTTTACGATAGAGGTTTTGCCCAAATACCAGAGCTTTCCATGTCACTAGCAACATGATGACATTGCTTCCAGTGTATTCAGGAAGTGACATTGCTGGCCTCAGCAGCCTTTGGTGCCAGTAAGTTTTTCTCACCAGTCATCTGGTCAATAGCAGGGGGAGGGGTCCCAGAGTGGGAATCCCTTGCCCGAGTAGTTGGATGGCAAGCCTGCTTCTCTGGAACCGAACAAGAACTATTTTTAAGGTTTTATCATTCACTCGCTATTTCACCCATAAATGCACATCTTTCAAAACAAAGAGACTTTATTCCTTTATTTGTAGATCTGCAACTGTTCTGAAACCCATTGCTATATTCAGAACACTTCTTTAGAATAGCAAACTGTTTGCTCACAGAAATAAAAATTATGCATGTGTTGCATTTAAGGAAAACTGTTTACATGCTTCCATCCCACCCCATATGTTTAAGCAGTTATCAAGCTATCAATTTTTTTTCTCCCTCCCCATACCAAATGAAAACAGTAACAGAGAAACTGCCTTTCCCCATGTTTATGCTCTCAGTCAACATCTGGATGGATGGCCAAAGAGACTCTGACCCATTTTTATACTACCTCACAGTACTCAGAAAGCCCCATCTCTGTGCTTCTGAACCATCTGGGGAATTGGTAGTAATTTCCAAGGATAAATGAGCCAAATGTGTTGTGTTGTACAATAGAAGCAGGGGGTTGGATTACACTCTTCCTGTCAATAGGACATAAAATACCTTACTTAAAATATTCTAATTTGTGATATCCTCAGAGCCCAAGCCATTGTTGAAGGCTACTTCTATGTTTCTGTTATACTGCTTAAAATCTGGATTTCAAGACATATGGCTAGTAGTAAAAAATCACTCATGCTTCATAATTTTGGAAGCCTTTGATTCAATTAAAACCTTGTAAAACTAAGCAGAACTAAGGAGGCTTTGACTTCATATCCAAAGAATGAGAAGTATTTTCTCCTTTGATACTTTGTTTTTAAACAACTCATTTCCAATTTATTATTGTTCACTCTCTACGGAATAATAAAGACTTATTTTAATTATTTTCACTTGTAAGAACTAGCTGATAGATATTCCATCAATGTTATGATCCCCTTGGATAGGAAAAAGCTAAATGCTAACCCAAACAGATTTTAAAAATGATAATTACTTGGTAAACAAGGGAATTGAAGCCAAACAATTATCTGAGTTCTGATTAAATTAATCTGAAAAAAATTCAAAAAATATTTTCTGTCATCTGTTTTTTTTTTTTTAAGCTGTGGAGTCATTGATATAATTATCCAAGTTTGATAGATAGGTAGTTTTAAAACTACATGGCACTGTTTTCAAAAATATATTATTTAAAGCAGGAAGAATGCTGTAATTCTAATTTTGAGGCTGAAGCACAAATACAGTTTATATATGTATATTAAGGAGAGTGATGTTGCTGTTCAAAGGGCAACCAAACAGGAGGTTATCCAGGGAAAGCCACAGCAGGCAGATTATTTCTAATCTGCTTTAGAAATATTATCAGGACTCTGTTATGAGTTCTATAGAAAAATAATCCAGGTGTTTCTCATCATTTAAACTAATATCTGTCCAGTCCAGTGTTATATTCATTCCACATGTGAGCAAAAGCTTTACAATTCTTAGCATCTAAAATAACAACACATTAAAAAATATTTCTAGAGTTACCAAGAATCCCAAAGTATGTAAAATAATAAATACATATATAAATAACAACAACAACAACAACAACAACAACATCATCATCATCATCATCATCATCATCATCATCATCATCATAATAATAATAATAATAATAATAATAATAATAATAATAATAATAATAATAATAATAATAATAATAATAATAATAGACAGAATTTGAAGCTATAGATCACAAAACTTGCGAGGTAATGGAAATACATCACTCACTACACCCTTAAACTCTAGAAGTAATGTTGATCATCTTTACTTACCAACAAAATTAGGTGGAAGAGGTCTCCTTAAAGGTAAGCAAGCATTTGAAGACAAAAAAAGAGCACTAAATGACTGCACCAAGAAAAGCAAAGAGAAGTGTCTAGTTGAAATGTAGGGTGAGGATTGGAAGGTAGCTAATGTCACTCCCATCTTTAAAAAGGGTTCCAGAGGAGATCCGGGAAATTACAGGCCAGTCAGTCTGACGTCGATACCGGGTAAATTGGTGGAAACCATTATTAAGGAAAGAATTAGTAGGCACATAGATGAACAAAACCTATTGAGGCAGACTCAGCACGGTTTCTGTAAGGGAAGATCTTGTCTCACTAACCTGTTAGTGTTCTTTGAGGGGGTGAACAAACATGTGGACAAGGGGGATCCAATAGATATTATTTACCTTGACTTCCAGAAAGCTTTTGATAAAGTTCCTCATCAAAGGCTCCTAAGTAAGCTCAAAAATCATGGGATAGAAGGACAAGTCCTTTTATGGATCAAAAACTGGCTAGTTCATAGAAAACAGAGAGTGAGTGTAGGTGGGCAATTTTCTCAGTGGAGGGTGGTAAGCAGTGGGGTACCGCAGGGATCAGTACTTGGTCCACTGCTTTTTAACTTGTTCATTAATGATTTGGAGATGGGAGTAAGCAGTGAAGTGGCTAAATTTGCGGATGATACAAAGTTGTTCAGGGTGGTGAAAACCAGTGAGGATTGTGAGGCACTCCAAGGGGATCTGTCAAGGATGGGCGAGTGGGCGTCAACATGGCAAATGGGGTTCAATGTGGCCAAGTGCAAGGTGATGCACATTGGAGCCAAAAATCCTAAATATAAATACACATTGATGGGGTCTGAACTGGCAGAGACTGAGCAAGAGAGAGATCTTGGAGTTGTAGTGGATAACTCACTGAAAATGTCGAGACAGTGTGTGACTGCAATAAAGAAGGCCAATGCTATGCTGGGGATTATTAGGAAGGGTATTGAAAACAGATCAGCCAATATAATAATGCCCCTATATAAATCAATGGTGAGACCTCATTTGGAATACTGTGTGCAGTTCTGGTCACCACACCTTAAAAAGGATATTATAGCTTTGGAAAAAGTGCAGAAAAGGGCAACTCGAATGATAAAAGGGTTGGAACACTTTCCCTATGAGGAAAGGTTAAAGCGCTTAGGGCTCTTTAGCTTGGAGAAAAGACGACTGAGGGGTGACATGATCGAGGTTTATAAGATTATGCATGGGAAAGAGCAGGTAGAGAAAGAGGTACTTTTCTCCCTTTCTCACAATACAAGAACTCGTGGGCACTCCATGAAACTGCAGAGTGGTCGGGTTAGAACGGATAAAAGGAAGTACTTCTTCACCCAAAGAGTGATTAACACATGGAATTCACTGCCACAGGAAGTGGTGGGTGCTACAAGCATGGATGGCTTCAAAAGGGAATTAGATAAGCATATGGAGCAGAGGTCCATCAGTGGCTATTAGCCACAAGGTATAGCTAGGGGCTCTGGGGCAAGTGATGCTCTGTCTTCTTGGTGCTTGGGGGGGGTCAACAGTGGGAGGGCTTCTAATGTCCTGGCCCCACTGCTGGACCTCCTGATGGCACTGGTATTTCTGGCCACTGTGTGACACAGAGTGTTGGACTGGATGGGCCTTTGGCCTGATCCAACATTGGCGTCTCTTATGTTCTTATGTTCTTAAGATGATCAGAGATTTCTCTCATAACAACTAACAAAATAACATATAAATAACGAATTGTTATAAGCAAGAGCTCTACAAGTATATTGTGATATTAAAACTAATTGTACTGACATTTTTACTAACAGTGAAAAGATCTTCTCCTCTTGGGGTTTTAGTTTAGTGTGGTTTGCTTTCCTTTATCCTTAGTTGTAGTCCCTTCCCTAATATTTCTTTGTAGTTTTTGTAGTATTTGCAAAATAAAAAAATGTCCCTCCGGGGTTTAAAAAAAACAACAACTCAATTTGACAATTGGAAGGAAAAGCACTTGCATGGGCAATATTTGAAAGACATGGAGAACAAAGTTGGTAGTGAAAATATCTGGAAGTGGCTCCAAAATGAGCACTTGAAGAAAGAAATGAAAGGACACATTCTAGCTGCTCAACAGCAAGCACTCAAAACAAACAGTATGAAAGTCAAGATTCACAAGACCGGTAATAACAGCAAATGGTCAGTGCCTGCACTAAAACTGCTCAAACTAACTATAAAGAATGTCATGACAGAGTTGCAGCTATGTTACACTGGAATCTTAGCAAGATATATGGCTTACCATCAGTCAGAAATTCACGGGAACACAAACCAGACAAGATCACGGAGAATAAAGAAACAAAGATTCTTTGAGACTTCCAATCACAAACAGATAAACACCTGGAGCATAACACCCTGACATCACCATTGTAGAAAAAAAAATGAGAAAAAGTGTTTGGATCATTGATACTACAATCCCAGAGGCAGCAGGATAGAAAAGAAAGAACAGGAAACGATGACAAAATACCAAGACCTACAAACATAGTTTGAGTGTCTATGGGAGAAGATTACCATTGTGCCAGTTGTCATTGGAACCCTTGGAGCAATGCCTAGAAGTCTCAGAAAACACCTGGACATTCTGGGCACTGAGCAAATAACACCAGCTCAGCTCCAAAAAAACAATGTTGATTGGAACAGCAAGAATACTGCAAGAGTACTGCAAAGATACCTCCACAATTCACAAGAACTTGGCTAGATCTCAAATGACAGAATACCATCTACCGATCAAATATCTGACTGTGACAATTCATCATCATTACCCTGACCTGGATAGCTCAGGCTAGCTAGCCCAATCTCATTAGATCTCAGAAGCTAAGCAGCATCAGCCTTGGCTAGTATTTGGATGGGCCAAGGAATACTAGGGTCATGATGCAGAGGCAGGCAATGGCAAATCACCTCTGAAACATCTCTTGACTCAAAAACAAGTCTAGCTTGCCACCTAAAGAGCTAGAACTTCTGGATACCAGACAATCTTAGGATCGCCTGGCTATACTACACACACTGCCATACAATAATTCTCATCATCATCTTCTTCTACATCATCATCACCATCATATTAATTAGACCCTGTCATGAATCCAGGAGATTGCCACCTCCAGCTGCCACCACTCTGGACTTCAGGTCCCTTGAAAAGGCCCAGAGTACCTTCCCAAGCCCATCCAAAATGCCCCCTTTTAAGCCGAGAACACTAGGCAGAGAACAATTAAATAAATGGTTTATTAACACAGTACTGGGGCAAGGAAAACAAGACAAGGTGCTTTAAAATATATAAGTGTTTAAAGGCAAAATAAATGAATCTAACACGACTACCTTTTTCACTTAACTGGTTACTACTTCAAGGCCCAGAGCCCTCTTATACCAGCCTGTGCCTGTACTTACTCCTAACCAAGTGAGGGATCTTTCTCTTCAGACCAGACTATTCCCCTCAGTTTAACTCTGTGAGAGGGAAGACCGCAGAAGAACAAAAGAACTCAGTTTCACAGTTCAGAATCTCCGCACAAAATCCCTGAACTCTGATGGGCTACAACTGTTGCTAAGCATTGTGAGGGTTGTAGGCTGTCTACTTTCCACTCTCACACTGGTCTCTCCTGGGACCAGGCTGCACTAGGCCTTGCTCCCAGACCTGCAAGGATAATGACAGACCCCAATATGAAGGGGGGTCCCAGAGGCTGCCACAGAAGGGGGCCACACAAAGGACATCACCCACAGCTATTGGTGACTGCTTTAAATAGAGAGCTGGGAACCAAACAAGCAGATTGTCCCAATGTGCCTGCATCAAGAAAAATGACTCAACCAGCTTAAAAGGTAATGAATAAAAATACTCTTCCTAACTGGTGCAATGCCAGCACCTGGCTCTCTCTCTCTCTGCTCTACCTCCCTCAGAAGTCACAAAGTCAGTTTCTATTGAATAATCTTTTGTAAGGGTATCCATGAAATTCTGAGCTAGGGTAAAGAAATGTAATAGAAGAAAATAATATACTAATGATAATACTATCTTTCCTTATATATAATTGAGTGGTGGGGTGGCACTTTCTGAACATTCCTCATGCTCCTAAATCAATTGGCTCCATGATGTCTCACTAAGAAGCTGTCCCTATCCACGGGCTGTATTCCCTGTGTCCTACCCACAGTGTGCCCCATCAGCAATTGGCCCGTCAGCCATCACTCAACAGTACTCCTTCTTCTGTGACTGGTCCAAAATTACCCACTCAGCTTCTACAACAAGAACTTGGGTCTAGCAGACCCTGCTCCAAAGAACTGACTGCTACGCCTAGCGTAGCCAACCTCCATGTGCTGCCTGAAGATCGCCAGGTATCACAATTGAACTCCAGACAACAGATCTCTCTTTTCTCCTGGAGAAAATTAACTGCTGTGGACAGCGGCCTCTATAGCATTCTGTTCAGCTGAGGCCTCTCCCCTCCCCAGACTCTGGCTTCCTTAGACTAGCTTCCTTAGACACAGAATCTCCCTACCTGGAGCTGGCAACTTAGTCAGGATTGGCCCCAGTGAGTTTTCTCCGAAAGGCCAAAATAGGTGTGGAAAGGGCCTTTTACTGACAGAGCCGAGCTTGGTTGCCTAGCAACAGGCACTGAGAGGAAAGTAGGGTTCCCAGCTCTGAGTAGGGAAATACCTGGAGATTTGGGGGCTGGATCCTGTGAAGGGCAGTGTTGGGGTGGGGGGACGGAAGGACAGCAGGAATTTTCCAACCTTTGAGCTGGCAACCCTAGTCAGTACTGGCCCCAATGGGTTCCTCACAAATGGAAACCTGATCACTGAAGATATGTTACAGAAACAGGGTACAAATATGACACAATTAATTTTGAGATGGTCAAAAGATAAGAAAGTAGGATTCTATGAAATTTAGTCTGAATTAGATAAGATATGTCTAGGTACAAATGAAAAATTTATTTAAAAAGCTTGTATTTTCTGGCTTGAATGCAAAATGCTGGATGAAAGGGTAAAACCCTCAATGATAGCACCAGTTCAACAATATACCTCTTTTCCTGAGTTCATCTTGATTACGTTTTTGGTTTTGGCTGTTTAACAAGTCTTCATATGTCCAAAGTAGGTATTTTGTAAATTTCATTGGGTGTGTAAATGCTTCTAATGGTGAAACCCATTTGGGTATTTTAGTATAGTAAAATTCTTGCATTTCCTCCCATTGTTTCAATAATGCCGCTCTTATAACATGCTGATTAAAGTATTTATGAATACTGCTTTTCCTGTACCAAACAAAAGCATGCCATCCTAATTGTAAATCATGTCCTTCAAGCTTTAATAGTCTTGAATTTTCTAATGTAATCCATTCTTTCATCCAGGTAATAGTGGCTGCTTTGTAATATAATTGCCAATCTGGTGACGCAAACCCTCCTCTTTCATTTGTATCTTGCAGGACTTTCATCTTTATTCTATGCCTTTTTTCTTGCCATATAAACTGCCTCATCATTTTTTTCTAGTTCTTTAAAATATTGTTGATTTTTTTATAATAGGTATTGTTTGAAATAGAAAGGTAAGTCTTGGTAATATGTTCATCTTCACCACCGCTATTCTTCCTATGGATGATAACTGTAAATGCTTCCAAATTTGTAAGTCTTTCTTAATCGCATCCATGAGTTTTATATAATTATCTTTACATAAAGAGCTGCATCTACTTGTTAAGTTTATTCCAAGATATTTTATTGTCTTCTTTACTTCAATCCCCGAGGACTTCTGAATTGTTTGGATTTGTTTCTTGGTACAGTTCTTTGTTAGGATTTTGGTTTTCTTAAGATTGATTTTAGTCCTGCATATTGACCATAGTCTTTTATTGTATACAAAAGAGGATCAATTGTTATTTGTGGGTCTTCCAAAATAAAATCCAGGACATCAGCAAATGCTTGAAGTTTATACTCTTCTCCTTTAAGTTTAAGTCCTCTAATGGCATTATGTCTTCTTACCATCTTGCATAATGTTTCCAACATGAAGATAAATAAAAGGGGAGTTAGTGGGCAACCTTGTCTTGTTCATTTTCGAATTTGTTTTTTTTAAACCCCTGGAGGGGTATTTTTATTTTTTCAATAACCTTGTAGGAGCCATATACCAACATCAAAACCTTAAAGATAGTGAATTTAATAGTAAGTATTTTTGACGTAGCATTGGGAGAATTCCATACCTTATCCCAATACTTTTTCTTGAAAACGGTCCTGACAATATGTTTGCCAGAGAACTAGAGATTTTAATCTTTCCTGTTTAGAAGATACAATTAAGATTTTAGAAATTTTAGAAATTAGACCTTTAACTTCCCCATTTCTGTAGATTAATAACTCTTCAAATTCAGAAAGAGGATTAGAAAAAACCTGTGAGAGAAATAATTCTCGAAAGAAATGTTGGATTCATAGGTACCAAAACCAAGGTATCTTTTCTCCTATTTTCGTTTCTAGTTCTGTTTTTGTAAGAAGTTTCCCTTTTTTGGTTAAGTTTATCAGACATGAAACACCTGCTTTCCTCCAGGCCTTAAAAACTTTATATTCTTTCCCTGCAGGGAACAAATTTTGATTTTAAAAAGATAAAAGTTGTGATTTTCCTGGTATTAGCCTTTTCCTACATCTATCCCATATTATTAAGGAAGCTCTTAAAAACTGGTTGTTTTCAGTAATTCTAGGTCTAACTTTCGGAAAGTTCCATATAATGACAGGTAAAGGAGTAGAGTCAGACATCCACTCTTCTATTTGTTGCCAATTAAGAGGTGGATCATTAATTATTATTCTCATTATGGTGACAAGATTAGCAGCTTCATAAGAAGCTATTAAATCTGGAATATCTAAACCTCCTTCAGAAGAAGGATATTTCAGTAAAGAAAATTTAATTCTAGGTATTTTATAATTCCAGAAAAAAATATTAATTGCCGCTTGCCATCTGCTTAAGTCCTTCATTTGTATTTCATTTGTAAGTCCTTCATTTGCAGGGCTCTAAACAAAAATAAAAATTTTGGAAGGATAAAACTTTTGATCATACTAATTCTATCTGCCCATGAAGGCCCACGCAACTCCATTGTGTCATAAAGTTTTTTGCTTCTTAGAAAATTCTTTTAAAGTTACAATCCACCAAATCCATTAAATCAGGAGGGACTAGAATACCCAGACACCTCCACTGTGTATAAATCCACTTGTATGGGAAATTGCTCTGGATCCTTTCTTCTGTATTAGAATTAATCCATAAAGGCATTATCTTTTATTTGTCTAAGTTCACTCTTAGCCCAGATATAGTTTGCATTTCTTTAAAGATCTGTTGCCGTTCTAAAAGAGAACATTCAGGATCGGAAAGAAAAATAATTAAATCATCCACATATAAACTAACCGTGCGAATCCTATGAGATGGCAGTCAAAGCTGCTAAGAGGGAATTCTATGCAGCAGAGATTGCGTCCGCTAGCTCACGCCCAGCCCAATTGTTTAGAACAATTCAGTCCTTGACAACTCTGCCACAGAGTAGGCAAAACAGTAGGGAATTGGATATTGGCTGTGAGGCTTTTGCGAGCTATTTCGCGGATAAAGTCTTGGCGCTCTGCCACGACCTCCCCACCACAGTTGAAACAGTGAGCGAACTTGAGGCCCCTTGCACGTCCTCGCAGGATTTAGAATGTTTCGACCTGCTCAGCATGGAGAAAGTTGACAGATTGCTCGTATCTGTGCGTCCAACCACGTGCCCCCTGGATCCGTGCCCTTCATGGCTCATTAAAGCAGGCCATGAGGGGTTTCGAGGTGCCGTACGGGAGATTGTTAACAAGTCCCTCATGGAGGGACGGTTCCCTGAGGCACTTAAGGAGGCGATGGTCCACCCTCTCCTGAAAAAACCAACCTTGGACCCGGCCGAATTGGCCAACTATCGGCCGGTGTCCAATTTGCCCTATCTGGGCAAAATGATTGAGAGGGCGGTGGTGACACAGCTTCAGAGCTTTATGGAGGATGCTTCTGTCCTGGATCCACTCCAGTCCGGCTTTCGCCCTGGTCATGGGACGGAGACAGTGCTGGTTGCCCTTACTGACAACCTCTGGAGGCATCTGGATCGAGGCGGCATGTCGGCACTGGTGTTGTTAGACCTGTCGGCCGCGTTTGACACGGTCGACCACCAGTTGCTAACTCACCGCCTCGCCGACGTGGGAATACGGGGGCTCGCTCTCCAATAGCTTGTCTCCTTTCTCCAAGGTCGGGGACAGAGGGTGGCGATAGGGGAACAGCAGTCCCGGAGGCACCCACTTGAATGCGGTGTGCCTCAGGGGGCAGTGCTTTCCTCGATGCTTTTTAACATCTATATGCGCCCCCTCGTCCAGATTGCCAGGAGGTATGGGCTGGGTTGTTATCAGTATGCGGATGACACCCAGCTCTATCTGATGTTGGGCGGCCGGTCAGGCTCCGACCTGGAAGATCTGAACCAGGGAATACAGGCCATGGCTGAGTGGCTCAAGCTGAGCCGGTTGAAATTAAACCCAGCGAAGACGGAGGTCCTGGGTGTGAGTCGGAATGGCTTGGGGTTGGGACTCCCTCTCCCGACCTTCGATGGGGTGCCTTTGGTGCCAGCGTCGGAGGTTAGGAGTTTGGGAGTGCTCCTGGATCCCTCCTTAACCATGGAGGCCCAGGTAGCAGCCACTGCCAGATCTGCTTTTTACCACCTGAGACAGGCCCGGCAGTTGGCCCCCTTCCTCAGCCGCGACGACCTAGCTACAGTGATCCATGCGACGGTCACCTCAAGGCTGGACTACTGTAACGCTCTCTACATGGGGCTGCCTTTCTCGCTGATCCGGAAGCTGCAGCTAGTGCAGAATGCGGCGATCAGGTTGATGATGGGCCTCCCTAAATGGGAGCACATACGACCTGGGCTGAAGGCGCAGCACTGGCTGCCAATAGCGTACCGAATCCGCTTCAAAGTGCTGGTACTTACCTTTAAAGCCCTATATGGCCAGGGTCCGACCAGCCTTTCCCCGCATATACCCCCAAGAGCACTTCGGTCGGGGACCCAGAACCGCTTGGTAGTGCCGGGTCCCGGGAGGTAAAACCCGCGTTGACCAGGGCCAGGTCCTTTTCAGTGGCGGCCCCTACCTGGTGGAATGAGCTCCCGGAAGAGATCAGGGCCCTGTAAGACCAGAGACGCCGCCATCACCAAAGACCATCTTGCTGTGAAGCACTTATTTATTTATTGTTATATATGATTGCTGCTATGTTTTTATTGTTTTACTAGCAGTAAAGCCCGTTGTGAAAGCAATACGAGATCTAGAAAGTGGCTCTGGGGCAGTGCTCTGGCTTTGGGCAAACAGTGTCAATTTGCTGTGGTGACCTCAGCAGGGTATAATGACAGAGTCCACTGTTTTCTCCAGAGGAACTGATCTCTGCTACCTGAAGAGCAGTTGTAATTGTGAGTGATCTGTAGCCCTCACCTGGAGATTGGCAGCAATTGTTACCCAGGACAAAATGGCTGGTTTGGAGGGTGG
>NW_015171523.1:545134-565350 GCF_001447785.1 Gekko japonicus | reverse complement strand
GGCTTCAACCCTATGTCCTTTCCAGGCAACCATCAGCCAACCTTTATCTGCCTGTCTGTCTTACGTTTTACATCCCCCCCACAGCCTCTGCCTAGGGAAAGGGCAGTCTTTCCCTGCAGTGGGAACCAAAGCAGCTGACATCATTCTCCTCTCCCCCGCATGATCCACACAACTACCCTATGAGGTATGTTATGGTTGAAAGTGTGTGAATGGTCCATAGTCCCCCAGGCAGCTTTTAAAACATGAACCTGGGACCTGCACACCATCTGTGGCAGTAATGGGGTGACTGCTGGCACCTTTTCCTATCATTTTTTGCCTTGAGGTATTCTGCTTGTGGTGTGATCTATCTTCTTTGTGGTGTAGCGTGATTGTGTTATTGGGTTTGTTTCTTTTAAAGGGGAAGTGATGTGTTGTGAGTGAGGACATATGTTACCTCAGAATACAGTAGTTCCCATATGCAACTGAAAATTATCATTCTCCTCTCCCCCGTATGATCCGCACAACTACCCTATGAGGTATGTTAAGGTTGAAAGTGTGTGAATGGTCCATAATCCCCCAGGCAGCTTTTAAAACATGAACCTGGGACCTGCACACCACCAGAATACAGCAGGTTCCATATGCAACTGACATTCCAACTGCCTTGCGGGGGGGGGAGTTTGAGGTGTGGAATGGAGTGAAGTCCAATCAGCTTCCATATGCAAAAGACCTTGAAACGCTGGGCGGGACTGCACAAAGCAGCCAGTCAATCCAGCCAGTGTCTTCTGAGTGGCAGTTCTTCCGGCCAAACACTAAAGGCGGGCATTTTAGAACGTTGGTCCCCACTACTGCTTTATTATAAGGGAGAGATGGATTTTATGTATGGGCTGTCGCCCTCTGTAAGCCGCCCTGAGCCCGCTTGCGGGGAGGGCGGGGTAAAAATACCTAAATAAATAAATAAATAACCTCATCTATTTTTATACCGAAGATACTGGGATTGTTTCTAATGGCCATGGCCAAAGGTTCAATAGCAAAAGCAAAAATAAGTGGAGACAAGGGGCAGCCTTGTCTAGTTCCTCTTGTCAATGAGATGGGTCTACTTAATGTATTATTTGTTTGGATTCCAGCTGCGGGGCTGGCATACAAAGTTGAAATAGCTGTTATAAATCTTTCCCCAAAATTCATTGCTATCAGAAGCTGTTTTAAGTATAGAATGTTATCAGTCATGGATCTTTTGGGAATAAACCCCATTTGGTCTGGTGCTATATAAACAGAAATGATATCTTGCAACCTGTTGGCTAATACCTTTGGGGAGGGGGGATTACATCGCAATTTAATAATGTGATAGGCCTATAAGAGCTAGGATTTTCTTGGTCTTTGTTGTCCTTAGGTATTGGAATTATATAGGACTAGCAGTAAAGCCCGTTGTGGAAATAAAGTGTGTGAATGGTCCATAAGCCCCCAGGCAGCTTTTAAAACATGATCCTGGGACCTACACACCACCAGACATTCCAACTGCCTTGGGGGGGGGAGTATGAGGTGTGGAATGGAGTGAAGTCGAATCAGCTTCCATATGCAAAAGACCTTGAAGGGTCCATATGCAACTGACATTCCAACTGCCTTGCGGGGGAGGGGGGTGAGTTTGAGGTGTGGAATGCAGTGAAGTCCAATCAGCTTCCATATGCAAAAGACCTTGAAACGCTGGGCGGGACTGCACAAAGCAGCCAGTCAACCCAGCCAGCGTCTTCTGACTGACAGTTCAAGCGTCCATACACTAAAGGAGTGCATTTTAGAACTTTGGCACCCACTATTCAATTATATATAAGGAGAGATTCCCTCCATGAAGGAGGCATAGTTCCGGTTTCAAGTAAGTAATTACACGTTTGTGTTAAATGCTCCACCAATTTTGTATTAAATGTTTTATAAAAATCAGGTCCAAAACCACCACTGCCTGGAGCAGTGTTTATCTTTGCCTGATTTATAGCATTTTGAACTTCTTTCAAAGAGATAGAACTGTCTAAAAATGGAATATGTTCAACAGAAAGTTTTAAAATTAAATTATGATTATTCAAAAAGTTTTGAATATCCTCCAACTTGGGGTTTGTAGTAGTATAAGGTTTTTCATAATAGTTAGCAAAGGATTCTCCTATCTCTGATGGGTCTGTCAGTCTATTTTTATTATTACTCATGATGGAATAAATTTTCTGTTTAGATTGTTTTAATTTAATGTGCCATGCTATTTTTTAAAAAACTTCTAGGTTTTTTTTGCCAATATTGTTGTTTTACAAATAATAACTATTTCTGAATCAGCTGTGTTTCAGTGAGTTCCAAGATTTTACGCTTCACCATTCTTTGTATACCTTCCCATTCCGTTTTTAATGAATTCTCTCCAACTTCTGTATTCTTGCTGTTAATGTTTTAAGTTTTTGTTTTCTTTGTTTTTGTAGATGTGAAGCTAGAGTGATCAGTTATCCTCTCACTACAGCCTTAAATGCATCCCATACAATGTGGCATTCCACCTCCCCATTATTGTTTTCCTTAAAATAACGTTCTATAACATATTTTATTTCCTCTATGTATTTTTTCATTCAATAAAAGAGATTTATTTAATTTCCAAACCTGTTGTCTTTGTACATTAATTGGTCTCAATTGCATTTCCGCATAAACATGATCTGACCATACAAAAGGTGCAATCTCTGTTTTCGATGTTCTATGCAACAATGTATGGGAAACCACTAAACAATCTATGTGAGTATAAGAGTGAACCCTAGGTGAAAAATATGTATAGTCCCATTCTCTTTTATGAAGTTCTCTTCATGTATTGCAAAGCTGATAGTTTCCTAATATCTCATTCAATTTAGTAAGCCTTTTACTTTTAAGCATTTTCCTAGCTTGTTTTCCTGATCTATACAGTTGATGATCAGCAATTAAAGTATCTTCCAATGATTTAGCCTCCTTGAATGTTTGTAATTTATCAAAAGTGTCATCTAAGAATTGCTCTTGTTCTTCATTAGGTACATAAATTGTGGCCAAGGTAAGGTGCTGTTGGTCCAAGATGCCTTTAAGAAATAAGTATCTACCATAAGGATCAACCAGACTGCCTTCACACTTAAAATGTACAGATTTAAAAATCAGAATGGCTATTCCATGTGATTTAGAGGAGCCTGCAGTGGTTAAGACACTGAACTGCAGGCTGTGGAAGGTCGGTAATTTAGCAGTTCGAGACCCGAGTGTGCCGCATGATGGAGTGAGCTCCCATCTCTAGTTCCAGCACCTGCCAACCTAGCAATTTGAAAGCAAAAAAATGCAAGTAGATAAATAGGTACCACTTCGGTGGGAAGGTAACAGCGTTCTGTGCACCTTGGTGTTTAGTCATGCCAGCCACATGACCACGGAAATGTCTTTGGACAGCGCTGGTTCTTTGGCTTTGAAACGGAGATGAGCACAGCAACCCTAGAGTCAGATTCGACTGGCTTTCGAGCAAGGGAACCTTTACCTTTTTACCAGCATGGTATTGTTTCTCATACCAGGGTGTTCCTAAAACTTTTTTTTCCTGTAGGCCTTAAATGTGTTTCCTGAATGAAAAGTATATTGGGCTTTACTTTCAAAATAAATGATGCCATTCTTTTTAATTTAACAGGTTTATTAAGTCCGCATACATTAATCATTCTAATTGTGAGAACCTCAACCATATGAGAATACCAAAATTATAACTTCCAAGTATTTACACAAGAAACTTATAATTATGAGATACTGTACTTATTAAACTCACTTAACCAACACTATATCTTATAACAACCCCCCTCCCTCCACTACCTATCTAACAAATACCCTGTTTATAAAAGCAATAATACTGGGTATCACTAAATTAGTGAACCCTAGATTCACAGATGGCATTTGACACCATTGAGATTGTGAAAGATCTACAAAGTAACACAGACCTTTTTCTACATGTGGTGGGCACAGAATGTCAGGTCCAATAGTCAAACAAATGGAGCCCAGTCTTCCAAGAAGCATATACTCTATTGTCAGTACTATTGGTCAGGAACACAAGCACTGTTAGGAATGAGTAAAAAGGGAAAGCTTACTGAGATATACAGAATTCAAACGATACCCCCCCAAAAAACACCCTTGGGCCAATCGGCCTGATTCCCGTGGGCAGGAAGGAATAACCGATGCAGCTGAGCTGGGAAATGAAACCAGTCACACGGTTGATTAATATGAATACACTACAACTAGACAGTGGTACAAGGTTACAGATAACAGGAGAGGCAAGCAGGGAAAGGAATGCGGCACCCATTTGTACACAGGTCAGGCGGGTGCCCCCTCAGCCCATAAACCATATGCAGCATAGCTGACAATCCGGGCCTCCAGCTATTGGGAACAAATTACAAAATTGGTATCTAGCACATTGAGAATTCAAATTCCTTATAAACCTGAAACATTGCTGCTTAACTATATCAGATGTCCCTAAAAATCTGCAAATAGTTGCCTTTCATATGATCTCTGTGGCCAGACTGGTTTTTGCCCAGCAATGGAAACAGAAAAAGACTCCCATGCTACAAGACTGGTTTTTAAAAACAAAAGAGAAATATCTGAGGTGGACCAGGTATGGTCAAGTGTGACGCAAACCACAGAATTGAGTATAACCCATAACAGTAGTACCAGTACACCATGCTAATAAATATGTTGTGGTTATAGTTCAGATTGTAAGAAGGAAAGGGTCAGTGCTGTAGTTTTTATGATGTTTGTCTTTTTCTTATATGTAATTTTTTGTATTATATATTATTATATAATATTCAACAGGCAATATATTCAACAGGCTTATATGTATATGTAACTTCATGTATGTCTTTTGTTTTAATAAAATGTTTTTAAAATAAACTAGTTGAGCAGGTTTCGGTACTGGATTCTGAGACCTCTAGCCTATAGCCCTAGGGAACTGTGGTGTTCGTGATGAGCCATGGCTTTCTGGTACAGGTCAGGACTCCACCATGACAGCTATAGTTCAATTTCAGAAAATAGCTGGATAGAAAACTAGTTACTATAGGCTGGTCTTCCTCCCCATTATGAAACTGGCAGTTTTCCCTCTCTTGTTTGTGTTGACATCCAGGTAACTTACTTATACCTGCACTAGCCATTTGCAACTAGTACAGTGAAAGAGCCCATTAAACCCAAATACCAGTATGTGATCACAATCAGGTATAGTTTTTGATATCACCGAAACCTGATTTACAGGTTACTGTCACTTTTATGCAACTTTAGTAAGCCTGTTGAATATGTTGCCCAACCCACAAATTTCATTTTAGCTAACATAGGCACGTGTAGCAAATATAGTTTTCTAAAAAGTTGTTTATATAAAATTTTAGAGGGTAGGATTTTCGCTGGAATAGGCTTCTGGAAACCATAGCTGCCTTAGCTAAATTGGAATAGATTGAGGGAAACATATATCTTCAGCACACACCACTGAATGATAATAAAGTCTTTCTTTCATTGCCTCTGCAGTGCCTAGACTTACGCAACCTCCACTACTACTGCTGTCACCACCATTTCCATCTGTTCAGAGAGACACACATATTGGCTACAATCCAGTGACTCTTCTGCAGGGGAATATTTGCCAACTCTCATGCCACGCAATGTTTATCAATAGAGACTTCTGGATTCTGGCCACAAAGAATGAAGCTAATTGTGCTTAATCTTAAAGATATTAAAGTCAGGGTTTCTAAAATTACAATACTGAAAGCATTTTACTATAAATAATAGAGATTATTACAGAATATATGAAAGTCATCTACATCTGCTATTGTCCATAGCTTTTCAGTGTATCACTGAGGAGTCACCTAAGGCCCATCCTGGAACATGATCCTTCTCTATCACAAACCTTGAGTGTCCTTGCTTGCAAACAGCCCAATAATTGGACCACCAGCAAGAGTCGGCAAACTAACAAAGCCAAGAACAGAACCTTTCCATAAACCCTAATGATAAATCTATCTCTGTTTATCTTCTCAGGTAACAACTATCGGATGAAACATCAGTCATGCCAATTCTAACAAGAGCTGATAGGTGATAGCTAGATGATGATGATGATGATGATGGAGATAGATAGATAGATAGATAGATAGATAGATAGATAGATATGATGGAGAGAGGGATGGAGACAGATAGAGATATATATAGATAACACATTCTGCAATTTGAATAGATCAATTTCAATAGAACAAGACACAAATTGGATATTAAACATGATAAAATGAAAACAAAGTAACAAACAAAACCAGTATGGAAGCAATTCTGTTTCCCGGTAGCAGTCATTAAAGTCACCATAAACCAATGAAAAAGTTTCAGTGATTCCAAAATGAAGTTGCCAAATCCATTATAACTGGAAATTTCAAGACTGGAATTTGACCTGAATAAATCCTGTGAATGGCAAACATCTTACATACAGTAATCGGTCCTCTTTATGTGTGCCATTCTTGTGCAGTTATTACAGCCCTCTCATAACCAGTGGCTAAGTAGTCATTGGTAACATCTGCAGCAACTGGAGCTTGCATTCATTTGACTCGATTCTGTATACATTTGTGTCCTGCAAATTATTGTGGCTCACCACTGTTACTTCTTGTATTGTTTACCTAATCTTTTTACCATATGTTATAAAAAAGAAACAAATCTTTTCCACTTTTTCTTTCAGTATTCAGAATATACAGACCCAGTACTTAGGATACTACTTTGTGTTTCTGATTAAATAGGGTCTCAGAAAAGTTCACGATACAATTAGTTTGTTACTCTTAAGATGCCTAATTGCTTTTGCTGCAGCAGACTAACATGGCCAATGTAAAAGTTTTAAGGAAATTATCTTGGCTCATATCAGAACAGAATCAAATAACTGGACAGCAAAGTGCCTCCCCTTTTCTATTCAGTAGTACAGCATTCATTCTTAATAATGTTGAACTGGAATAATCTGTCCTTATTAATCATTGTATCATCGGGTGGCAACGTTCTATGCGTGCCAAAATCTGTTCACTGCCTGATGTGTCACTCACCAGAGTCTGTATCCACTGGCTGCATTGTTTTTCTGTGTTGACTCAGTCCCGCCCACAGAGCCGGCCACCAGCCTCTCGCCCTCAGTCTGCACGGAGCCGGCAGACAGGATGCACACTCTGGTGGCCAGAGGAGCTGAGGCTTTGTTGCTCGGAGACCAGGCGTGAGGAGTCCTTTTGCCTCCCGACAGCCCAGGAAGGCACCCTTTAAAGTGTAATGGCCAATAGTGTCTGGCAACTGGTGGGAAAATCATACCCAAAAACGTCCCCCGCCTCCTCCAGGTCAGGGAAGCCACCCCAGACAGCCTAATGGCCAATGGCATGAGGAGTCCTTTTGCTTCCTGACAGCCTGGGAAGGGGCCCTTTAAAGTGTAATGGCTGGCGGTGCCCAGCACCCCATGGAACAATCAAACCCAAAAAGTTCCCCCGCCTCTTCCAGTGCCCAGCCTGGAGTTCAGGTGCAAGGAATTCCACTGCCTCCCCCAAGCCATCCTCGGGGCATCTCCTTTCTCCACTCCCTCCCCCACACCAGATGGCTGGGTAAAGGGGCTGCTGAAGTGTTTTTTTTACCTCTTGGGCATGCGTGGACACGGGAACAGCTTCTCAGGCTCCGGTGGGAGCACCCCGCATGCCTGATCTCTGAGCGGTATAGTCGGTCCCTGGAAAGCTGGCGGGAGGTAAGGGGGGAAGCCATGCCACTGGAGGTGGTCGGGGCTGGGAGTGGGGAAGTTCCCCTGCAGGACTTCATTGCTCTGGGGACACCCCACCATCTCCTGGAATGCCCTGCCATATCCCCCGTCTGGGACACAGATGGACCGGGCAGCCCTACAGGATACACAATTCACAGAGGCCAAACCCCACATTTGCCCTTTGGCTTTCTAGAGTGGTTGTTGCCGCTCTCTCTCGGTCAGCAATTCATGACACTTTTCGGAGGGATCCAC
The DNA here is from genome assembly GCF_001447785.1 of Gekko japonicus. Taxonomy (NCBI): domain Eukaryota; kingdom Metazoa; phylum Chordata; class Lepidosauria; order Squamata; family Gekkonidae; genus Gekko; species Gekko japonicus. Next base: position 557,396 of record NW_015171523.1, on the reverse strand, counting down.
CACCATTGATCAGCGGAGGGCTTAAAAATGCCACTCGCATGAGTCCGTGGCCGGAGTCCTTTTCCTGCTTCCCAGAGAATCCACCCCCTGGAACTACCATCTTCTTAAGGGTGCGGATTTTTATTCCCATGCTGGCTGTCCCCTCTCTTGCCCCATTTCCTTCTCCCACTTGCCTCCCTCTCTTCCGCTCTTCTGGCTTTGGGGGAAGACGGTACCAGCATCAGAAGGGGGGCGGGCTCGGCTGGCCCTGGTTGTGCATCCACGCCTGCTGTCGCTGGGGGGGAGATCCTTGGGTCTGCCACTGTCTTGCAGTGCGTTGTCACTGGAAGCCGTGCTGAGCTGCCATCTTCTGCAGTGGTGCTGGCCACCAGGCTGCCTGTCAGTCCTGTCACTGCAAGTTCGGAATCAAGGCAACGGCACTTGCCAGTGGTCTGGGCTGTCGCTGCGGTGATGCCAGGCTGCCGTGTGCTCTGGCAGCTGGGAGAAGGGGGGTGTCCTGCACGAGCTCTTCTGAGCGGCTCCCTTCATGGACTCTGTCGTCCTGCCCCAGTCTTTCTTCCCCTGCCCATCTGTCCATTCCTCCCTCTGACTCTCTTTCTCTCCACAGAGTCTCCAGACCCTCTTTCTAGAGCTCATTCCATTTGTTTCTGCAACGGGCCTTATTACTAGTTACTATAGTAAAGCAGGATAGAAATCCTTTTAGTTATAGTGTATATTAATTTGTTTTAATCATTTTAATTACTTTTGGGGGGGTGGTTTTAATAGATTTAAAATGTGATTTCATTATGTATGTTTTAATTTGTTAGCTGCCTTGGATGGCCCTGATGAAAGCAGAAAGGCAGGGTATAATATTTGTTAATGAATAAATAAAATATTAACCCCACAAATAAATGTTTTTACATAAAAATTCCGAACTGAATTAATAACAATTTAAAGACATTATACCTTTAACGATAAAGCATACATTTGAAAAATGACATTGATTAACCTTCAAAATGGAGCCATTTAATCAAAGTGAGAAAATGTTTAATGGCTTTTAAATGGACTAATAAATCACAATTTTTTCATGGAAGAAAACCAAATGTTAAAAATTAATTTATCATATCCTTGGTTTTTTGAAGAGTCAATGGAGGAAAGATGTCAGATATACGGAATGCTGTCATGGTACCATTCTGGAGACACTAGTTCTGCAGAAAGTGGGAAAAAAACACTCTGATTTCCAAATAAAAAGGCACTTCTCTCAAAATAGTTTGAGATATTTTAAATATATTTTTTCAGATAAGCATTAATTTACATTTTTAGTGCTTAAATTATGCTGCTCTATCTTTGATAGAGAAGAACCATTTCTGTAGGAGCCATGTATGTAGCTTATCACACTCAAAATGAAATAATAACGTAAACAATAGTAACAGCAAGCCTGCTACTCTGCATTACTTTTCAGAAGAATATTACATGTGTATTTAAAAGAAGTACCCTTAAGATTATAGCCTCTTAGGGATAGGCCATAAGTAAATAATAGGGTGTGTGTTTCGCATATATACATTTTGATATAAAAATCCTAGAATCTTCAACCTAAGATCTTGGAGACCAATTGCCAGTCAAAATAGACAAGATAACCTGAGTAGTCAAAAGGCTGTAACTATTTGAATTCAGTGTGTCACTATCAAATCTGAACTATTACTGGGCTAACAGATGTCCTGCTGGCATCTGGTCCTGTTTATTACCTTTACTTTAGGAATGACTTAGAAAAGAATAAAAAGCTTGTGATGTAATACAACATGCAAAATATAAAAATAGCATGAAAAATCATCATCAAAAGACTATTCACAAAGTGAAATTTAATGAAAGATAACTGTAAACTGCTACACACTGGCAATAAATACAAAATACATATAATGTTTAATGAAATAGCCATAATATTAAAAATTGTTGGTATTATAATGAAATACAATCTGAAAATATATAAGCAAACTACTGATAGTGACACAAAAAGTACAATAAATCTCAGGGCATTCTAAAAACTTGTGAGTCTATTGTGGCACCAACTTTTGTGAACAATAGCCCAATCTTAGGGGATAAATTCAGTTTGCTGTGTGGGCTACTTGAATTTATAGCTTGAAATCAGCAAACTGAACTTTGAGAAACTAAGTATGTGTCCTCCTATTTAAACATCAAAGTACTACAATTTATTTTCAATCAGCCCTACCCCACCTTCCTGAGTAGATATAAATTACCTGCCTACCATTTTTTTCTTCTTACCTTGACACAGAGAGTACTCTATCTTTCTGTTATACCTCTGAGGATGCCAGTCACAGCTGCTGGCAAAATGCAAGGTCCTACAATGCCAAGACCATGACCATACAAACCCGGAAAATCTACAACAACTAATAAGCTTGAGTTGTTGCCAATTGTGTTAAGAAGGGCTCCAGATTCAAGGCCATAAGTGGGAGGCTTCCTACTTGTAGTCCCTGGAATTAACGTCCAAAAAGTTTCATCTGTGAAGACTCTGGTTGTAAAGATTTCAGCTTTTCCGCATTTTCGAAAGCACTGAGGGAATTATTGGCTGGTTGAAAGTTAGAAAAACTCTCCTCTCCAAAGGTGTGTTTGTGAGTTTTTCAACTCTCTCATGGTCAATATGATAAATTTTGACACGCAAAAGTTGACTTAGGGAGTAGAGAATTGCTTTAATTTATCCAGTGCCCCCAGTTCACAAAATTATGTTTAATAAATAATGCAATTTGATGGTTTTGCAATCTTGCAACCCAGCTTTATACCTTCTTCACTGTTCATTCCCCCTACAGTGGGAAACTGTATGTCCTGTGCACTTGAGCCAGGAGGTTTGTTATTTATTTTTGGTATAATTATAGCCTCTCCCCCTTGTATGATGGGGAGAAGGGGTGCAGGGTCTCCGGAATTAAAGTGTTAAAGTTTTGCCTTAGGTGGTTGAGCTTATCAGCTATGCTATTTAATTGTTGAAAAATAGCAACAACAGTTTTGCCAGTAAGGAGGCAGTGGTCTCCTATAAACTCAAGCAGAAAGTCTCTTAGTGGATCTTCCTGACCACCCACTCTCAATGGAATTGTGTTTCATCTCTGAGGAAGATGAGAAGGTCGTTGTGAGTCTAGTCTCCCTTATAACTTCGTCAGCTTTAAAGAGGTGACTATTTATGGATAGTTGGGTGGCTGGCTTACTGTCTGGGTGCAGACCCTCGTATTTATTAGGAGAGAGAAAATGGAAGATTTGTTTCACTTACCGTGAAGCTTCCTTTCTCGGTGGTTCGGCAGTGGGACAATCCGTACGATTGGGATAAGCTCCACCCCTTCCTGCAGGGTCAGCTCCGGTCTTTGATCCCTGTGAGGTGGGGCTTATCCTCTGCGGCTTCCCCAGGTCACACACGAGCCCTTGCCTCATCTGGAAACTTACAGGAAGACCACTTCTCCCACAAAGAGAGAACTCGATTCGAAGGGTAAACAACAACTTTTAATAACCAATTAGAACTGTCCACAGAAACCAATTCAAAGACAGAAAATTACAGAATTCCCCCCATTAAATAAAAGAACTCTGCAGTCTGAGAAGCACTCTCACCAGCCAACATCCTGCAACATTCCCTGCACGCCTGACCAAAGACAACCACCTACTGGGTGGGCCAAACTGTCCTGCTGCCGAACCACCGAGAAAGGAAGCTTCACAGTAAGTGAAACAAATCTTCCATTCTCCAGTGGTTCAGTCAGCGGGACAGTCCATATGATTGGGACTTTAAAAAGCTAACCCCAAGGGAGGGAACATTGTCAGATACCTACAGAGCGTGTTGCAGGACTCTACGACCAAAGGCCACTTCTGCCAAAGCCAACTTGTCCACCCTATAATGTCTCGTAAAAGAGTGAACCGACCTCCAGGTGGCCACCCTACAGATCACTTCCAAAGATGGAAAGGATCGATAAACTGCTGATGTATCCGCCCCCCTCAAAGACGGTGTGACAATTCCTTCTGGAGGGTCCAACCCTCTGGCCTTATATGCCAGGATAATACAACCCTTAATCCAGTGACTCAGGGTAGCCGTGGACACATGGGCCCCCATAGAAGACTTCTGGAAAGACACAAACAAGGATTCAGATTTTCTGCTCTGTCGGGTCCTATCAATATAAAAGCTAAGAGCCCATCTAACATCCAAACAATGTAGCTCTTTCTCTTTGTCATGAACAGGATTCGGACAAAAAATTGGCAAAATTATATCCTCCGACCTGTGGAAAACTGAATTTATCTTAGGCAGGACCACTGGATCTGGTCTTAAAACAACCTTGTCTCTATGGAACATACATAAGTCCCTGTTGACTAATAAGGCCCTCAGCTCTGACACTCGCCGAGCTGAGGTAATACCCACTAGGAACAGAGTCTTAAACGTAAGTTCCTTAAATGGACACGTGGCTAAGGGTTCAAACGGTGCTCTGCACAACCCTTTCAAAACCTTATTCAGGTTCCACGTGGAAAATCTATGCACTGTGAGGGGATTAATCAGCGAAGCCCCTCTAAGAAGTCTTCTCACGTGAGGTTGACGAGATAGAGATTTACCTCCCCTGACACCCATTACAGCCGAGATGGCTGAAACCTGTCTCCTGAGTGTACTTGTATTCAGGCCCTTATCCAAACCCTCCTGCAGAAAACATAATATGCCCTTTACCGACACCTTAAAAGGGTTTAACTTGTTATTCTGACACCACGTCTGGAAAACCCACCAGGTAGCATTATATACCCTGTTAGTAGAAGTTTTCCTAGAGGCTAACATGGTTTTCACTACGCCCTGTGAATACCCCAGTGCTGTCAAACTTTCCTGCTCAACCTCCAGGCAGTGAGGTGGAACATCCCTGGTTGCGGATGCCATACTACTCCCTGCCTTAACAAGTCCTTCCAAAGAGGAAGTCTCCACGGATCCTGAATGGATATCACACTCAGTTCCGAAAACCAAGCCCGTCTTGGCCACCAGGGAGCCACAACCACCACTTCTGCACATTGCTGGCGAATATTCTGCAAAGTCCTGGGTAGGATTTGAATTGGAGGAAACCCGTACAATAGCCCTGGAGGCCAAACACAGTTTAAAGCATATGTTCCTATGGCTCCCTCGCTCGCTGTCCTGGAAAAGAATGTCGGAACTTGTCGGTTTTGAGCTGTTGCAAATAAGTCCATCGACATCTCTCCAAATCTGCAACCTATCTGAAGGAACACTTCCCTGTTGAGTTCCCACTCGGACTGATCCAGCTGTGTCCGACTTAACCAGTCTGCTAGGACATTGTCCTTCCCGGCCACATGTGTCGCTCTCAGGGACAATAAATGTTTCTCTGCCCATAACAACAGTTCCGTCGCCTCCTTGTGTAGAGACCACACCTTGGTTCCCCCTTGACGGTTGATATAGGCTTTGGTTGTAGTGTTGTCCATTTGTACTAACACGTTTCCCTATTAAGTGCTTGTTGAGCTTTAACAGTCCCAACTTTACAGCCCTCAATTCTAAGAAGTTGATACTTCTCCTGGACTCCTCCTGAGACCAACTGCCCTGCACCATCTGACCCTCCGCATGCGCTCCCCACCCCGAAAGGCTGGCATCCGTGGTCATTAGTGTCCTTGTGGGTTCCCGAAGGTGACAACCCTGGGAAAATCTCTGTGGTGCTAGCCACCAATCTAAGTCAACTTTTAGCAATTCTGGTAGGCGAATCATCTTGAACCTCCGGCACGCAATGTCCCTTTGGTAAGGTAGCAGAAACCTCTGTAGAGGCCTCGTATGAAAACGTGCCCATGGCATTAGCTCCTGACAAGACACTAGCATCCCCTTTGCCAGGGTCATGAGCAATGTCCTGTCCTGTTCCAATGTCTTGACCAAGAAACCAACAATCTTGCTCTCTCTCTCTTTGGAAATAAAAGCTCTGTCCACTACTGTGTCTATTATCACCCCTAAGTGAATCAGTCTCTGTGTGGGTTGTAAAGAACTTTTCTCCAGATTCACTATGAAACCGTGTTCTTGTAGCATACTCACAGTGAGCCGCCTGTATGCAGCCCTGCTGCGATGTCGCCTTGATAAGAATGTCGTCAAGATAGGGAAACAACTCTATCCCCTTTAGCCTGAGAGCTGCTAAGAGAGTGACTAGTACTTTGGTGAATACCCTCAGGGATGATTTGAGCCCGAATGGAAGGGCCCTGTACTGATAGTGGCGATCCGCATAACCGAATCTCAGATATTTCCGATGATCTAAGTGAATCAGAATGTGCAGATATGCCTCGGAAAGATCTATTGAAGCTAGAAAATCCCCTGTCTGAATGGCTGGCAGGATGGAACGTAGTGTTTCCATCCGGAACTTTCTGCCTTGAACATGCCTGTTCAGTCTCTTGAGGTCCAGAATGGCTCTGGTATCCCTATTTCTCTTTGGGACCAAAAAGAATATTGAATATACTCCCTGTCCTTTTTGTATCTGTGGGACCAACTCTATTGCCCCTATAGCCAACAAATGTTGGATGGCTGCTATCATTTTCAGATGTTTTACCGTTTCCATGTGTTTTGCTATTTTTATCAGCCTGACCGGGGGTTTGGAGTAGAACTCCAGCCTGTAGCCATTGTTCAAAATGTCGAGAACCCATTGGTTCGTAATTGTCCTGTCCCATTGTGTGGCAAAATGCTGTAATCTTCCCCCAATCCCCGAGTGACTCTGTTTGTGGAGATAGTCATGCTGAGGCACCTTTTGGGGGGTTCCTGTTGTTCGACTGTTCTCCTTTAGACTGGGAGAAAGGTTTGGAAGTAGACTGTCTACGTTGCCACTTGGACTTAAAGGATCTATTAAGAAAGGACTTCTGACCTCTTTTTTTATCCTGAAATGGCTGAAATCTCTTTCTGGACTTATTGTCCCTCTTTTTAGATGGCAGCACTTTCTTTTTGTCTCTATCCTCAATCAAGAACCTATCCAGACCCTCCCCGAATAGGTTCCCACCCTTGAAAGGGGCCGAAGCCACCTTGGCCTGGGATGATGAATCAGCATCCCAAAGCCTTAGCCACGTATTCCTGTGGGCAGTAATGCTACAGGCCATAGCCCTAGCTCAGCCGCAAGTGCCATAGTTAATGCAATTTTCTCTAGTTCATCCTTGAACTCCTTAGGGATATTACTCCTAGCCGAAGCCAAGTGTTCTGCCCAGTCATAAAGTGCCCTAGCAAATAAAGAAGCCACAGTGGAAGCTCTCAAAGACTGAGATGAGGCCTCAAAAACTCTACAGTCACACTGGTCCTTGGGTAGACCCTCCGTGTCCATGGGCAAGACCACACTGGAAGACAAACTTGAAATAGGATCATCCACTACTGGTACTTCAGTCTCTTAGCCTCTTCAGGCATTAGGGTAAAAATGAAAAAACCAACTGGTGACTAGCCTTAGGTTTTGCTGGCTGCTCCCATTCGGCCTTGATAATATTAAAAAAGGAAGCTGGGAGAGGAATCCCTGGCTGCACCTTAGATAATTTGTGTATTAGATTGCCTGCACCTAATTGGAACTCAGAGTCTGGTTCCTCTACCGCTTTAGGCTTGGCTGAAAGATCCAGAGTTCTTAAAACCTTCAGTAGTAGTTTAGAATAGTATTCCTGAGGGAATAGTCTGGACTGTACAGGAGTCATAACCTCCTCCTCCTCAGATAATTCTCCTTCCTCCTTTTCTGAGGAAGAATCTGAGGACTGGGACACTAACTGATCTCTCTTGGGTTTGTGTCTCGGAGGCGAGCCAGAGCTGCTTGAAGAAAATTCTTTGCAGGGTTTTGACCTCTTACAAGATCTGTTTTTACCTGGCAAAGTCTTAGAGGGACCTGCTCCCTGAAGGGTGTCTACCATATCTTTAAAACCCTTCCTCATTTCTGACTTGAACCAAGCCTTCAATTCAGTCTTTTCTTGTTCCCTAGAATCCAAATCTGTATGACGGACCAGCGAAACCAACAGCCTGGGAAAACTGATCTCACTGAGGGAACTACCTCTGTTTGGAGAAGCCTCCCTTTTAGCTTGGTCAGCCATCTTGTACCAATCTGTGAAAGAAACAAAAGTGAAACTCTTCAGGGTGAGTCCAAATGGATGCCATTTCAGCTCACCAAAAAATCCCCCTGTGTGATGGAGGCAATGATTCCGAAGTTTAGGCTGACAACCAGTTTAAGCCTTCTCTAGGGGGAAAAAAACCATTTTTAACACTCCCACGAATGGCGTGCCAAAGTGGGCCTGCAGCCTTACTTCTTTTCCCCTCTGCCAAGGTTCCAAGTGACCCGTTTAAAGCAGAGTCTCCAGGACTGGAACATGCCTGTTCAATCATGCCTTAGCCCTGTGCCGTGGTGGTCTCAGTCCCCAAAGCTCCAAACCCACTTAGTGATGCTTTAAGGGGCCCCTCACACTCACCACCTCCTTCTGGAAACATTTGCCTCATTCTGTTGCGCTGCAGCGATCCACCGTCTTAACATGGGTACGCCGTACAGCAAGGCTCCTCCGCACCCCCAGACCAACAAAGGGGGAGGCCCTCCGCCCGTAGGCCGGGTAAGGCCAGCAGACGGACGCCAAGGGCTTCAACAGAGCTCCGCTGAAGCCAGGGACAACCCGACTCAGGTTCGCTTGCCCTCACTCCTTGCTGCTGCAGTGGCTCTTTCTTTCTTCTCTTCTTCCTGTAAACCAAGGCATTCCAACTGAGCACTGCCGGAGCACGTCCTGCTGGTAAGCAGGGCCGGCAAGAACTGGGGAAGCCGCAGAGGATAAGCCCTGCCTCACAGGGATCAAAGACCGGAGCCAACCCTGCAGGAAGGGGCGGACTGTCCCACTGACCAAACCACTGGAGAATTAGAAAGTCCATTTACTAATTCATTTGTTGGTAGGTTGTTATCTATACACAGCTGCTTGGCTGGTTTTAATGGAGAACAGATTTCTGAGTTCCTCCTCATTCTTTTCTTCTCATTCCTCTTCTTCTTCCCCATGTTCGGGTTTGTGGGCTGTTTCACTGAGGTATCCAAGTCCTTTTATTATCTTCTCTGATGATTTACTATTCCTGGCAGATTCTTAAATTTAAGAGTAGCCATACTGAGAGGTGGGAAGGAAAGTATACAGCTATGCTTTGTTTACTGCAATCTGTGTGGCTACACTTCACCCTCAACAAAAGCACTCCATGTTGAATGTGGCTATTAATTTTTAATGTTGCCATTATTTTATTTATACACTACTTTCCTCCCTAATGAGGACCCAAAGCAGCTTCCTCATTCTCTCCTCCTCCGTTTTATCCTTAAAACACAAATCCTATGAGGGAGGTTATGTCACCTAACATCCTTTCACGGTAGAGTGGGGATTAGAACCTGGTTCTCCCAGATCCACTACAGCTCCCACAGCAGAACTGTGCAAAGTGCTCTCATAGTCAAAGTGTTCTACCTCTGAGAGTGGGCTTTTCTATCCTTTCTTCAAATTAAGGAATGGGGCTTTGCCCTCCTGTAGTTTATTGGCTCATGGCCAAATGAGATTCCTTCAGCTGCTGTTTCCCCCAATAGATGGTGCTAGCATATCATCAACTTCTAATTTTTTCTCAGAAATATATATGAAAAATTTCCATCCTCTTCATTAATTAACAGACAAAAGGGCCATTCTTGGAATACTATTCAGAAAATAGATTACTCGAAGTGAATGTTTTGAAGAGGGGAGAATCAAGAAAAACAAAAGTTCTGATATATTATTAAAGAAATAATATTTTTTGCCTCTGTGTTCACTGTGGAAAATGAGAAGTGCTTGCCCACTCCAGAACCGCTGATTTCGGGAAGGGTGTTGAAAGACCTGAATCAGATTGAGGTGATGAGAGAGGAGTTCTATGACTGATAGACAACTTAAAAACTAATAAATCACCAGGCCCGGATGGCATATATCCGAGAGTTCTGAAAGAACTCAAATGTGAACTTCTGGATCTCCGGACATAAAATATATAATCTTTCATTAAAGTCTGCCTCCATTCCTGAGGTCTGGAAGGTAACTAATGTAACTCCCATCTTTAAAAAGGGTTCCAGAGGAGATCTGGGAAATTACAGGCCAGTCAGTCTGACGTCCATACTGGGTAAGTTGTTGGAAACTGTTATTAAGGAAAGGATCAGTAGGCACATTGATGAATAAAACTATTGAGGCAGACTCAGCATGGGTTCTGTAAGGGAAGACTGACCAAGAGAGAGAGATCTTGGAGTCGTAGTAGATAACTCAATAAAAATGTTGAGACAGTTTATTAGGAAGGGAATTGAAAACAGATCAGCCAGCATCATAATGCCCCTGTATAAATCAATGGTGTGACCTCATTCAAAATACTGTGTACAGTTCTGGTCACCACACCTCAAAAAGGGAATTATAGCATTGGAAAAAGTGCAGAAAAGGGCAACTAGAATGAGCAAAGGGTTGGAACACTTTCCCTATGGTTAAAACGCTTGGGGCTGCTTAGCTTGGAGAAACGACGGCTGAGGGGTGACATGATCAAGGTTTACAAGATTATGCATGGGATAGAGCAGGTTGAGAAAGAAGTACTTTTCTCCCTTTCTCACAATACAAGAACTCGTGGGCACACAATAAAATTGCTGAGCAGTTGGGTTAGAACAGAGTGATTAACACATGGAATTCACTGCCACAGGAGGTGGTGGTGGCTACAAGCATGGATGGCTTCAAAAGGGAATTAGATGAGCATATGGAACAGAGGTCCATCAGTGGCTATTAACCAACCTGCTCCTTCTGGAGTACCTGCCGTCTGTCAGAATCGGACCCTTGCACTTATGTCAATGAATCAGTGTAATTACAATCATGGCTCTCTGATGTACATAGCTTTGCTTAGTGACTTCTATTATAGTTGCAATTACAGCTTCCTCTCTTGCTGTTCTCATGCTTCCCGTTCCCTCTCCCTGTAGCACCTGCTGGCAATGTATCACTATATCTCCACGGGTCCTCCTCTGACATTCCTGAGAGGAGGGGTAGTGAGACATGTCTGAGTGAATGTAGATAGCTGTGCCTGGGAACACTGAACAAGAGTGCCGCCTTCATAGGCCGATGGGAAACTTTCACTTTTCAATCTTCTCACAGCCTTCGAGAAAGTCTGTACTGATAAACATTCTCACCATCTTAATTGTATTGTATTACTGTACCTATTACTACGTAATGCTGACGTATGTATGAAGGCTGGTCCAAAGGTCTCGTAGTATCCAACTCTGTATTACCTTTCAGTTCTGACAAAGAGTTTTAGCTTGAAAGCAACTTTTCTGATCTCTAAAATAAAGCCTGCTTAAAATTTATTCTAGCATGAGCTTTTATGAGTCAGAGTTCCCTTCGTCAGATGCATGGAGTATATCCAGAGCAGTTATCTAAACAGAGTAATACAAGCAACAGAAAAGTGGTATATGGCTAGGGAAATGTTACAAAGCAGTAACTAATCAAAGAGAAACCAATCCTCATTCACAATCCTCTGTGAGTGAAGACCTATAAAAATGGACAGAGGATGATAAACATAACATCTAATTAAGGAAGGTGCAGTGCAAAATATAAGTAGAAATAATCAATGCCTATAAAGAGTGGATCATACTGAGCTATTACCACCTATAGTTAGTGAGCAAGTTCAGGTATTTGTTCAATGCCATGAGATTCAGAACCTGACCTGAGGAACTAGTAATCTATAAGATGACACAGGGTTTACAATAAGAGTAGGGCGGGGAGATGATGGAAATGAAGTTATCCAGGCAGAGAGTTCATGTTCAGTTCACAGGGCAATCCTAAAAAGATTTACACCTTGTACTGGAAATGTCAGAAGCCAGTTTCAAGGAGATAGATGGTGTACCACAAATGTTCTCTGTGCACTTCCCTGCCATTGGCAATATGCCTTTAACTAGGAATAAGGCCTGTTGTGGAAATAAATACAATGAGCTCTAGAAAGAGGCTCTGGGAGAGTGCCAAGGCCTTGGGCACTCAGTGTCAATATACTGTGGTGACGGGTATAATGACACAGAGTCCACCATTTTCTCCACAGGAACTGATCTCTGCTACCTGAAGAGCAGTTGTAATTTTGAGTGATCTCCAGCCCTCACCTGGAGATTGGAAACAATTGTTACCCAGGAGGAAATGGCTGGTCTGAGGGTGGAGTCCATGGCATTTTACCTGTCTGAGGTCCCACCCCTCCTCAAACCTCACCCTCTCCAGGCTCCACCCCTCAAATCTCCAGGAGTTTCCTAACCTGGAGTTTGCAACCCTATCTCCTTCCCAGCCAACCATCAAC